>NC_048299.1:152140204-152265791 GCF_013100865.1 Trachemys scripta elegans
CCTACCCCTTATCCAACCAGGGCCGGCTCCAGGTTTTCTGCCGCCCCAAGCAGGAAAAAAAAAAAAAAAAAAAGCCGCATCAGTGCGATCGTGCTGCTCCACTCTTCAGTGGCAGTTTGGCAGCAGGTCCTTCGCTCTGAGAGGGACTTGTCGCCGAATTGCCGCTGAAGACCCAGATGTGCCACCCCAAGCGGCCGGAGTGCCGCTCCTTAGTATCCATCCCCCACCTGCCTAAGGCTTTGGGATGGAGTTTGGGTGGGGGAAGGGGTCTGGGGTGCAGGCTCTGGGATGGAGTTTGGGTGCTGGGTGCAGGCTCTGGGCTGGGGCAGGGGTCGGTGTGCAGGTGGGGGTGAGGGGTGCAGGCTCTGGGACGGAATTTGGGTGCAGGCTCTGTGCTGGGGGTGGGGGCATAGGAGGGAGTGAGGGGTTCAGGCTCTGGGAGGGAGTTTGAAAGTGGGAGGGGGTGCAGGCTCTTGGAAGGAGTTTGGGGGGCAGGAGGGGGTATAGGAAGGGGGAGTGGGGTGCATGCTCTGGGAGGGAGTTTGGGGATAGGAGGGGGTGCAGGGGTGGGGGCTGTGAGGCTGAGGATGAGGGGTTCATGATGCAGGAGGGGGCTCAGGGCTGGGGCAGAGGATTAGGGTGTGGGGGGATGAGGGCTGGGGTTGAGGGGTTTGGGACATTGGAGAGGTTCAGGGCTAGGGCAGAAGAGCAGGGTAAGGGCAGCCTGCCCTGCCATTAGGGGATGGGGGGCACTAGGACCCTGGGGCAGCAGACAGCAGTTGAGCAGGAATGCGCTACACCAGCAGCACAAGCAGGCAAGGGAGAGGCGCACACTGCTTTCTTTCAGGCAGGGACGGTCTGGGGTGTGGGGGAGAGACTCGCAGAGGTGGCAGGAGAGACCCGCGGAGGGGAGGTGGCAGGTGGGGGCCGGCCCGGGAAGGCAGAAGAGGGGCCGGCGGCTTGCTGCTGATGGGAGAGTGGAGCCATTTGCCCACCCCTGCATTAGGGTGTGCCTGTGCACACCCTGCACACCCAGTGCACACGCCTATGTCTGGAACACGGTGATTTAGTGCACTGGCCACCTGTCTTTGGAGACCCAGGATCAGAGTTTGGTTAGGCTGGTGAAGAGGGATCTTTATTTTTGCTGTTGCATATTGGACCACATCTCAGAAACCACTGCATATTTCAGCATGCTTGGCAGTCTCTGCTCAGGACTGGAGTAGCGCAGAGGGTGGTAGCGGCAGGTCAGGACTGAAGGGTACTGGCAGAGCTGTGTGCAGCAGCCAGAGATGCTGTGTGTCAAGACTGTGTATCAATGTTGATAAATGCAAAGTAATGCACATTGGAAAACATAATCCGAGCTCTACATTAAAACAATGGGGTCTAAATTAGCTGTTACCACTCAAAGAAGAGATCTTGGAGCCATTGTGGATAGTTCTCTGAAAACATCCACTCACTGTTCAGCGGCAGTGAAAAAAGTGAACAGAATGTTGGGACTCATTAAGAAAGGGATAGATAATAAGAAAATATCATATTGCCTCTATATAAATCCATGGTACACCCACATCTGGAATACTGCATGCAGGTGTGGTCGCCTCATCTGAAAAAAAAATATATTGGAATTGGAAAAGGTTCAGAAAAGGGTAACAAAAATGATTAGGGGTATGGAACAACTGCCGTATGAGGAGAGATTAATAAGTCTGGGACTTTTCAGCTAAGGGGAGGCATGATTGAGGTCTATAAAATCATGACTGGTGTGGAGAAAATTGATAAGGAAGTGTTGTTTACTACTTATCATAACATAAGAACTATGGGTCACCCAAATGAAATTAATAGACAGCAGATTTAAAACAAACAAAAGGAAGTATTTTTTTAAACAACACACAGTCAACCTGTGGAACTCTTTGCCAGAGGATGTTGTGAAGGCCAAGACTATAACAGGGTTCAAAAAAAGAACTAGAAAAGTGCATGGAGGATAAATCCATCAATGGCTATTAGCCAGGATGGGCAGGGATGGTGTCCCTAGCCTCTGTTTGCCAGGAGCTGGGAATGGGCGACAGAGGATGAATCACTTGATCATTACCTGTTCTGTTCATTCCCTCTGGGGAACCTGGCATTGGCCACTGTTGGAAGACAGGATACTGGGCTAGATGGATTTTTGATCTGACCCAGTAATGGCCATTCTTATGTTCTTATGACTGAAGGGCAGCAGCAGAGCTGTGAGTGGAGAGCCCAGGAGTGGCACAAGAGAAGGGGTCCTGGCTTCAGGTCAATACTGAAGGGCATTGGCAGAGCTGCTGAGAGAGGAACAGGAGCAGAAGAGCAGGGGGCGCTCCAGGTGAGCAGAGTTGCATGCAGCGAGGAGCTGGCACAGCACCTTTCTGTGCTCTGCCTGCTCTGACATAAACGGGGGGGAGGGGACAGTCTCCCGGACTTTCCACCCAGCAGCTTTCGCCAGTGCTAAATTCACCTGGAATCTCCCAACTCTTGGCAGTTTGGGTCACAACCCCCCTGCCCCAGAGAGCAAGGCTCTTCCCCAGCCCTGAGCCGCAGGGAGAGTCCAGGGCACCCTCCACATGGACATTCCCCCAGTGCAGAAACGGGCTGGACGTCAAGAGAGCAATCCACTGCAGAGAACCATCAGGCATTGGAACCTAGGCCTCGGGGTCTCTCAAAGGCAGAGGTACCACAGGGTCTTGTCCCCTCAGCCCACAGCAATGAAGAGGGCAGCAAAGCTGAAAGCCCGCAGAGCCCGAGCAGGAAAGTTGATTGCTTGTGTGCGCACTGGGAATGTTTCCACTGATTTCAGTAGGCTTTGGAGACCGGTAGGGGACACTTGTGGGAGGCACTCTTGCTTTGCAGCATCATATATATATATATGTATTTTTAAAAAGCTTTTTGTCCGTCTGTAAAAGAAGAAGAGAAATGAAGCCCAGTGCGAGGTCTGAGTGTGGCACTGTCTGGAGCTTCGGAAGATCTCACTATCAGTGGTCTCTCAGACGTGTGTGTGTGTGTGACATTCCTCCTACACACACAGGCTGAGATCAGCTAGCAGCTCGCTTCATTTCCCCCCCCCAAGGAAACGGCTCCTAATTAATTCATTTACTTAATGTTTAAAATTCCGATTAAATCCAATGGGTAATGTATAGTTTATGTTGCACCCTCCTCCCTGCCCCCAAAAGAGGGGCCAGGCCATGCACTTTGCAGGTGAATCGTGCATCTGCCTTGGGACAAACTGCCCCCCCCCTCCCCCCCCCCCCCCCCCCCTCCATGCCTTTCCTCGCTCCCTTGTTTCCTATCTCTGCGTTCCTCCTGACGTTCAAAGCAGCTCCGCGGGAGCTTGCACATTCACCGACAGAGCCAGCCCTAGCCGACCGAGGAAGGCTCCCAGCGAGCCGGGACTGTGTGCGCAGGAGAGGGCTGCTTCCCTGGAGCCGGCTTGGATGCAGCCCCATCCCCTGCTGCCGTGAGAGAGTGGGGTGGGAGCCCCATCCCAAAGCCCAGCGTTGGAACTATGTAGCTCTCTTAGCCACAGGGTCTCTCGCTGTGGCACAGAAGGGAGAGAAAAGTACTTTAGAGCCCAGCCGATGGGGACGCCGCTCCCAGCAAGGATTGGAGCGGGCCAGCGCCTGCATCCTTGTGCGGTGGCAAAGTTTCCTGGCTTCTTCCTTGGAGCGGGAGGGCTGCGTCTTGCCTGAGAGCAAGGAGACCCTCCGCCTCTTTAAATAGTGTGTATGTGGTGGTGGTGGGGGGGGCAGCCTGCCTTATCTGTACACCCGCTCTCCGCCTCCCCAAGCAAAGGCACAGCCTCAACCCGCCCGCTGCGCTCTGCGAGGAGGCGACTGGTCATCGCGGGCTGCCCTTTGTCTTCTCCCATCATCCGGCTTTGCCTCCCCACCCCTCCGGCCTCTCTGGATTGCTGCTGGTGGGGGTGATGAACGGACAATCAGCTGAGACAGGGAGGCGAAGTTGAAGGGAAGGGGCCGTTCTGGGCTGGCGCGTTTCACTCCAGGCTCTGGTCAGTTTCAGTCCCAGAGGCGAGCTGGGCAGTGGCAGGGCTGGAGGAAGCTGCCGCTGCTGCTCCCTTGTTGATTCTGCTGCTGCTGCTGCTTTCCACCTCCGGGGATATCAGAGTGCAGCTCCTTCTCTCCACCCTCCCCCAGAAGGCAGAGAGAGACACGCAGACATCCCCAGTTTGCAGGAATTTCCATCAGCAAACTGGGCGAGTCAAGGGGGGAAAGGCAAGAGTCGTGAGCGCCCCACATTCCCCGCTGTCTAAAGGATACCGCTGGATTGTGTCTACTCAGATCACGCTGTGGATATTCGTCTATTCTCCCCCCCCCCCATTTCCACCTCCTCTCGGTTACCCTTTCGCCCCCGAAAGATGCTTGGGAGGAATAGAACCAGAATTGTTCATCACTGGAAGAGCTAAAGAGAGAGAGAGAGGCTAGCTGGCTGGCTGCAGAGCTGGGGTGTATTTTTTGGGGGGTGGGAGCTGAAAGAAACCTTTTTTTTTTAAGTTCATCAGAGAAATCTCAGGATTTCTTTTTGCCTGGATTTGGGAGAGAGATATAAATATCTATTTACACGTGGGGAACTATTGGATTTACTAACATGATTTTAGCAAACGTTTTCTGCATCCTCCTCTTTTTAGGTGAGTAATCCTGATTCGGATGCAAATCATTACTCTCTGGTTTGTTTGGTGGTTGTGAGTCCTTTGTCGAACCCCAGAAGCTCTGGTGCTTGGACAGCGTTTAAGAGTGGACATGTTTTATATTAAAAGACAAACCCAAAACACAACGACAAAGCTTGGCACAGACCCTCACTTTAAAGTGGGCTACAGTCCGGAATGAAATACAAGGATTGAGAGACGCTTATAGATTTCAATTCAGCTAAATGTCTCAGCAACGATTCCTACTGGGAAGGAATTGGGGTCCAGGGAAGGGGAGGGAAATGAGCAGAAATCGGGCTCTTATCTAGGGGACAACTTTTTAAACTATCAAACTTACGACGACCCCCCAAAGCCTCTCCTTCCCGCACAGCCTCACCTCTCCAAGTTGTGGAGGAATTGAGTCAGATATCCTGATCGAACCCTCTCCCTCCATCTGAACAGGAGTAGTGCTGGCGAATTGGTACGCAGCATGTTGCAGATAGCTGCCCGGCTGCGTGTTAATTCCCCTCTATACCAGCCCTTATGGTAGAGGCTTTTTAGGATTATTATTTTAAAAAGAACCCCCCTGATTCAATCACTTTTCAAGACCCTTTGATTCCAGGCTGGTGTGAGGCAAGTCTCAGGGGTTTTTGCTGGCTGGTTTTAAAGTGTGCATGGAGGACTGATTTAGAAAGTTAATTGTGTGTTGGGGGGGAGGGGGAAGGAATTGCCATCTCTGTTGCAATCCAAGTGCCTGTTGTTTTAGATCATGTGTGACTTATTTAGCAGGCTATTTTGCCAAGAGGGAAGCTTGTATTTCTGGAGCAGCCTCATCCAGAGGTGGGGAAGGTGCAGCCCTGGCAAGGGAGGAGTTGCAATGTATTTTAGGTTAAATAAAAGCAAAAAGCTCCCTTTTCCCCAAAGCACGTTATCACCTTGGCAGATTATCCTCTCGGTTCTTCCCAGTATTCTCATCTGGCAGGTAATGTCCCTTGTGCTACAATTCCACTCGCGCATGGAGACAGTTACAGACAGTACCTGCAGCTCTGTCTCTGGGTCTCACATACAACACTGCAGCACTGAACTCCTGGGGAACTCTGCTGAAATCCCCTTGGCTTTACGAATTTAACCCTGCATGGAGTGGACTAGGGTTGGAGGACGGTGGACTAGGGTTGGAGGACGAGAGAGACAAGGGGCAGAAGGATGTTCAGGATAATGGGGGCAAAGAGGGATGAGGGAGACTTAAAGGTTGGCCATGGCACGAGTGGGAGTTCAGGAGAGCAAATCTGCTTCAGGATCCTTCCCCCGGACTTTTGTTTTGGTTGGGGGGGGGGGCACAGCATGGGAAGCCCCCAGCAAGAGATCTATATATAAGTTTAATATTTCCACAATAGGTCCCTGTGTCCTTGGCTAGTAGGAGAATAAATGCCCCTCTCTTGGTCTCTATTGCTGCTGGGCACAATTTTGCAAACACTTCAGTGACAAGAGCATGGCTTTTGAAAGGCTATTTTCATTGATGGCCAGGGAAGGGTGTGGGGGAAGGATGTCATTGTGGACCCAGGCGGATGGAAGGATATTTTCTCCTCTGCCTTAGAAGGGTCTGAATGGTTGCCTTGGGCAGGGGGTGATAGTCTCCTTTACAATCAGTGCGTTACACATCAAAGTGTCTCTGTAGCAGGGTCTCTGGGATAAGCGTGGGTATGAGGCGAGATAGCTTGCTGCCTGGTTCTCTTTTGACAGCACGTGGGAGTGCCTGACTCCATAGAGGGTGTGTGTGTGGGGGAATGACATGTCTCTGGGCTGGGGATGATGGAAGATGGAGTAGCCACTTGTAGGGCATGTTGTCATTCCCAATGGCTTGGGGGCTTTGCGGGCAGCAAGAATGGGAGAGTGGGAAGTAGGAAGGGGTCAGAAAGTGAATGCCCAGATCCCCCTGCCGCACTGGCTCCGTGCTGAGAGCAGGGGGTGCAGTGGGGACTCAGGCTCTGCTCACAGAAGAGGTTGGGGTGGGGGAAACATCAGCCACCAAATTATTGTAGTTGCTAGGAGTTAACCCCTGGTTTATTTGCATGCACATTTGGCTGGTTGGGAGGCCTCCCGTGAGCTAAACACCAGAGTCTGGGGATGGAGGGAACAGTCATAGAATCCGCCTCCCAGCCCTGCCAACCCAGGACCCTCCAGCTAAGCAGCGGGCTGGGATACTGAGCAGCCACAAGCCCACTTCATTTCACCCCCACGAGGAGGCTGTTTAGAAACAGGACCTTCCTCCTTTGGGTCCTTGTTTCTTTGTAATGGTCTCAATCTTCTGCGGCTCAGACTGGGCCAGGAGAATGGCATGGAGAGGAACCAGGGAGAGGTGCAAATTGAAGGACTAACAGGCTCATTGCAGGCAACGCTTATGCACAGTTCTAGGCGGTGGGGCCCAGAATTGCCAGGCTGCACGCACGCTGGATGCTGAGCGGAGCCTTAGTTAGCTACCTAAATGGGAGCTGAGCTTTTCTGAAAGCCTGGCCCCAGCGGTAGGTGCTGAGCCCTTGAGAATCTGTCCCCTCGTTCCAATGAGCAAAGAAAGCCATTGCTGTTGGGATGCAACAAATGCCACCACAACAATGGAGCGCAGGGGTGACATGTACAGCAAGAAGAGAGAGCAGTACTACTGGGTTAAGCGAGGGCAGTGAATATTTGCTTATAAAGCACCCCATGTCCAATGGGCTTTGCCAAGACCTTAGCCCCATATTGCAGATGATGTGACCGAGTAACGATCCGGGGAAGCTGTGGGGAGAGAGGGATATTCTGACTGAGGAATGTTTGCTGGCTCTGTGACTGAGGTTTGTGCATCCAGCTACAAATCCTCACCGTGCTCTGATGCCCTGGAGACTGCTGGGGATTAGATATAAATTTTCTGCAGATGTTTTATTGATATGAGTTCAGTGTGTGCGTATGCGCCGGGTGTAGGAAAACACTCGTCCTGCCCCTCCATGCAAACTCCCTCCTGGGAGCTCTGAGGATGCTATGTATGCGAGAGGTGAGCAAGGTACCATCAGATAACTTCAGGCTGATATAACAGCTGGGTGTGGGCTGGGGATGGTGGACGGCAGGGCCCAATGTATTGTTGGAGTCAATGGAGTGAACTTGGCCTCATGTGTTTGGTCTGTGATTGTCCCAGACCACCTCTCTCTGGCAGGATGGGCTGAGCAGGGAGGGTTTATTCTTTGCTGGGGGCACAGAGCAGAGAAACAGGCACCATTGATGCTTGTGATACAGATTCTGGTTGGCACTGGGATGACAAGGGGGATGTTTTAAAGAAGGAGCTTATAATCTGGGGTGGAAGCAAGGGGGGCATGCAGGGACACCCAACTTCCAGTCATCTTCTGAAAGCAGAGGGGGGCTCCCCCTTGTCTAGCTGGCTTGGGGAACAGTGCTTCCCCCTTATCTCCCCCTCCTGTTTCCAACCCCTGCTTGTAATGAGCTAAATGCACAAGCTCCATGGGATTTAAGAAGCAGGAGCTGGGGCATTATCTGTGTAGGGGCCATTTCAGAGGTGCCCGCAATGGGAGCTGAGGGTGCTTGGTGCTTTGCTGGATTGGGCCCCAACATGGTGCCCCACTAGCTACCGGACCAGGAGAGTCCCAGCGAATACGCCAGCCAAGAGCCATGCTGGGGTGGTGTCTGGTTTGGGATGGCTGTGCCAGAGGGAAAAATTCTGGTCCTAGCACTAGAGTGGGCAGGCCAGGTAGCAGAGATAGAGCCACTGAAACATGCCCATCTCCAGCTCTCCATGTCACAGCTGGTAGATTTACTGTTGCATTTCCCATCATTGCCACTGGTGGGCATCTCTGCCCATGCCAGGGTCAGTGCAGGAGCAATGCCTTTCCATATGCACACCGGACCTCCCTCCCCATGGGCTCTTTGTACAACCCCAGGCTCTCTTTTTCATTACATCAGAACAAGGCTTTTTGTCTTTCTCATCTGCCTTGGCAGCATTTTCTGGGGCAGCATGGCCTCCGGACCTGGCTCCCCCTTTCCCACGCGTGCCCTTCAGCCCCTGATGTAAACCAATCCCATGCATTCATGCATCTGCGTGCAGCTCGGGAGTCATGCGGAGTCAAGCTGGAGGCTGGGTTGTGCTCTACAGGGGGATCTGGGGTATGAGGAGCATGGCTGGATGGAATCCAGTGAGGATGGCAGGATGGAGAAGGCACTTCAGACCTAGCTGTGGAACCTTGTTGGGAAGGACTGGAGCGTGGATGTCCCTTTGTCTCCTGAGACCTGAGTCTGGATCTAGGCCTGCTGGGGCTTAACTCAGCAGCAAGTCCTTGAGAAACCAAGTGTCAACATCATCCCTGATGTAAATCCGAGTGTGTGCAGAGATGGGGGACTGGGAGGAAGAATCAGCTTTGGGGCGATGAGCAGATTTGGTGGATCTAAATCTCCGGGGGCAAGCGCCTTTGCCAGTTGTGGTGGGTTCTCTTGGATGGGGTGTGGTTGTCCTGGGTTGTTGTAGTTTTTTGTCTAGCTCTTTGGATCCCACAACTGGCAAAGCTCCAGACCTCGCACCTCTCCAATCCAAATCTTCATTCTTCTTGCAACGATGAGCTCCTGTTTGGTCCCTAGAAGGATGGGAACCTGGAGACGCTGGCTCCTATTCCTCCCTCCACCAGCCCCTTCTGGAGTTTTTGGTTGCCTGGGCAAAGCATTATGTGAGGGGCTGGCTCAGGATGGCTGCGATTGTGGAATGGGGAGAACAAGCCCGCGCAGCGCTGAGATCGTGCATGGAACCGGAGGTCTGACAGCAATATTCCAGTGCCGTTATGCCTCATGGATCCCTCCTCCAGCCCATGTGGAGTATAGCATTGGAAGGATGAGAAGAACTTCCAGCACGGCAAGGGTAAATTTGCTCCCCATCGCTTGGCTGGATGCGGTTTTGAGCGATGATTTCTTGTACCGACAGTGCCAGTTACCGGGACACCTTTCATGTCTGTCCAAATGGAACAAGATTCAGTGATGACCCCAAAGGTCAGACATCTGCTGAAATCAGAAGTAAATCTGCTCTCTGCTCTTTGTCCTGAGGGCAAGTGATGGACACATTTCTAGTAAACAGCTCTGCAAAGGCATCTCAATCCAGACTTGTAACGCCCCCATTGCTATTTCAGTCCCAGGCTGCCTCCCCCAGCTCTGCCAATGCCCCTCAGTCCTGACCTCCAACACCCCCTGCCATTCCAGTCCTCTCCCCACACACAGCTCTGCCAGGGCACCTCACTCCTGACCTGCAGCGCCCCCTGCTATTCTAGTTGTGGCTACTACCTCACCCTCTAGCTCTGCCAGTGCCCCTCAGTCTTCACCTGCAATCCCTCCTGCTATTTCAGTCCTGGACTGTACAACTCGCCTTCAATGCTGGTTATTCCCAATCCTTATCTTTTCTTTCTCTCTGCCTGTGCACTGAATGGTGTACTAATATTCTCAAAGGACTCGCAGGATAAATCACTAACTTGCAACGTAAGTGAAGGCTTGATCTCAGGTCCACGTATGAAAAGCTTGTGTTTGGTGCCTAACCTAGGGCACCACTCAGCTCCCAGGACGGCACGTGTCTGATAGTGGCAGAGAAGAAGAGCAAACAATGGACATAATAGCAAACGAAAAGCTCATTCTCAGCAGCTATGCAGGGCGGTAGGAAAGCAATGAGCACTGTTCCGCGCTCAATCTGAAATAGGACATCAGATCCAAGCGGTGAAGCGAGGAGGTGAGAGGTTGCTGTGAACACAATGTAAAGAAACTCAAAACAAAGCCAAGTGACCCTCACTCTCCTTGCCCTGCTGCTTGTTGCAGGTGGAATCGGATCTGCTCTCAGAATGAAGCTAGCATGGGCTTCCCAGCTGCCTCTAGGTGTCACTGTCTCACTTCCATACCTGGCCAGAGTGACCCGCAGCGGGGGATAGTATGGAATTGGTACACTGAGGCTAGAGCCAGCCTGACATTTTCTGTTTATATCTAGTGTTTTTCGTTACCAGAGCACACGACGGGAAATAATCACTTCCGTGGTGCAGAAGGCAGGGCTGTAAAATCAGCAGTTTGCCTTTGAAGGCTGGGTTGGAGCAGGCCCATGGGCATTAGGAAGGACTGAAGTGGGGGGGTACAATCCTTCACACCCCAGGCACGGAGTGAGAAGAAGGGAGCCTTCCTGGCTGGGCATTAAAGAGGCATTTTTCTTCCACTCTTACCCGTATGTTAGACTCTAGCACCCTCCTGATTTGCATATGGAATCATCGTCGCCAGTCAACGGGGCTGCGCAGGTTTCATTTCCAACAAGGCCTGGTTTTAAATTTGGTGGAATGTTGTTTAATATAAAGAAATACCCCCTCCTCCCTGAATAAATCCAATGAAACCTCTGCTTAGATATGGAGACTATGATGTCTGGATCCAATTATACTGTTTGGAGAAGGAGGAAGAGCAAGAGAGAGACGGGGGAGGCAGGGAGTCCGGGCATGACTCTGCTCAGGGGCAGGAGCTAAGTGGAAGGGAAAGAGACACCGTTTTTATTAGATCTCCTGCCAGCTCATGTGAAGGTCAGCAATAGCTGTGTGTAAACTGAGTAGCTAGTATACCCTGCATGGCTGTATCCAATATACAGCATCGCCAACTCCCAAGTGTTCAAGAATCCTGAGTCCGATGCCCCAAAATTCATGAGGTTAAAAAATCCCATTTGGGGTTTGTTTCTTTGCCTTTGGTTTTTGAGCCTTTCCAGGTCACATCTTGAAGCTTTTTCTCCCAACCAGTAGGGATAGAACCAAGCTTTCTTTTCTTTTCTGAAATTCTCCTGTATTCACCTGACTCCAGGACCTGGTGCTTTAAGAAAATAAAGCAATTATTGTAAAATCACAGGAGTTGGCCCTAGGCTAGGGATTACATTCTCTTCCCCTCAAATTCGTTTGCTCACTTCAGTAACATTTTCCAGGGCGAGGCCTATGGAAAACCAATAAAGCCTCAGGGCTGCTCTAACATATGTTCTCCTTCCCATGAAAGCAGAGAATAGCCGTAGTGCAATATGCAAGCCATGCCCCTTCTCTGCCACTGGCCCGTCCCCACCTTCCTGGGGAGCTGGGCTAGTATATTGCTTTTATGCAGCTCTGCAGCACTACACCAACTTGGGGCTCCTTTAGGGGGCTGTTTCCTGGCCCTTTATGCTGCTCCAACAGCGTAACTAAGAATCAGGCCCTATACCTCCAAAGCTCGATTGATGGCTCAATGTAGACCTCCAGCATACTCCACTGATCAGCCTTGAACCCTCAATACGGCTTCGCCGTGGCTTACAGCACCCCTGCTATTCCAACACTGCTGGTGCCATCACTGCCAACCCATAGCCCCCCCTCCTTGCTGCTATTCCAGCTCTAGGCTCCCCCACAGGCAGCTGTGCTGATGCCCCTCACTCCTGGCCTGCAGCCCTCTCTGCTATTCCAGGACTGGCAGCTGACATTTCCAGTGGCATGTTTATGGCACAAGGTGGACAAACTTTCACCAGGGCTAAGAATGAAACCTGCCAAACTCAATTCACTGGGGACCTGAACTAGAACTGGCCCCTAACTCTGCAGGGGTGAAAGGCTGGTGCTCTGCAGCTGCTGAATTTCTGGAATGACTCGATGGAGGATGTACTATTTCCCATCTTTGGATCTGTGCTTAGAAAGACTGCAGAGATGCTAGTCCAAGGAGATATGTCCCTGCGCACTAGAGGGAAGGATCCACGTCCCGCGCAATCTTTGCTAACAGAGCAGACCCCACAGCCAAACTGGCCAGCATGACCTTGCCGTACAGTTAGCAACAGATGCAATACAGCTGTGAGACCCATTTTAAAACCTGTCAGAGGCGTGAGGTATTTAACGCCTGCACACTCTGGTAGAAGGACTGGTCAGGGATGAAGCATGTGTGTGAATGTTTCAGTGGGGTCTGCTGGAATCGCACAGGGAAAAACTAGTTTGGGAGAGAGCTGTGGCCCGATATTGTGGCGGGGAACACCAGATGGTTCAGCTGGCTGATGGCCAGTCTTGGATCCAGTTTGCACAACAAATCAGAACTTGGGCTGCTGGGGAATATATTTGGGAGCTGGCTGGATGAAGGGGAGGCTGGGGCAGAGAAAGGAGGTAGTGCTGAGCCCTGGGTTTTTATAGAGCCCCAAATAAGCTGCATCAGACCACTAGTCTTATTGGATAATTACATATCTCCTTACCTTTCAAGTTCCTGCGAATGTAATCACTCTATAAAAGCAGCTGGGTGCTTCAGGATTGCTCATTGAAACAGGCAAGTTTTGTTCACTTTTTTTTTTTTGGAAACCAGAGGGGAATTTCATGTAATTTTGATGTGAAACAGTTGCACATTCACTCGGCTGTGTCTACACTGCAGCTGAAAGGTGTAATTCCCAAGTAAAGTAGACGTACATATGCTAGCTACAGCTAGTCCACAAAAAGTAGCAGTGTGAATGTGGTGGTCTGGGTGGCAGCTTGGGTGAGCTGCCTGTGTATAACCCCATCTGAAATCCTAGGTGCATACTCTGACAGCTAGCTCGAGCCGGTGCCTGAGCTGCCATGGTCATACTGCTATTTTTAGCATGCTAGCTCAAGCAGAGCTAGCATGGGTATGTCGACCTGAGCTGGGAATTACATCTCCCAGCTGCAGTGTACACATATCAGGGTACATCTACACTACAGCGGGGAGTCGATTTAAGATACGCAAATTCAGCTACGTGAATAGCGTAGCTGAATTCGACGTATTACAGCCGACTTACCCCGTTGTGAGGACGGCGGCAAAATCGACTTCTGCCGCTTTTTGTCGGCGGCGCTTACTACCACCTCCGCTGGTGGAGTTAGAGCGCCGATTCGGGGATCGATTGTTGCGTCCCGATGGGACGCGATAAATCGATCCCCGAGAGGTCGATTTCTACCCGCCGATTCAGGCGGGTAGTATAGACCAGGCCTCAGAGGCTGCATGAGCCTTAGCGAACTTGAGTGGGAGCTCCATGTTTGTGCTTTGATCCAAACAGAATAACCCAGTGCCCTGATTCTCCGCAGGGTTTTAACTTGCAATGGTACCGCACAGACTGCTACTGCTTGAGCGGTAGGTGAAACTCACTCGCTGGCAGCAGGAGTAGACTCTTATCTTCTCTGTGAACCAGCCTCTAGAGGGTGATTGGACACACACTTAGCCAGCGGGTTACCCAACCCTTTGCCTGGCGCTGGCTTAAGCAGAGCCAGGGCTGAGCTGCAGGATTTGGAAGCAGAGCCAGGTTCTGAACCCCTTCAAAGCGAGAGGGTGTTGAATGCTTTCACCCACTAGTGACGTGCGGCTGAGAAAGCTCAGGGCACTACTCAGCCAGGCAAGAAGAGAAGCCAGGACTGATGTCCATCAGGGCCCCTTGGCATTTGAAGGAGATGGGTCATGTGAGATATGCCGTGCTCAATGCTCCAGAAGGTGAGAAGAGCCCCTGTGTGTTCTGGGTGTGGGGGGAGGAGATGCTCCTTACTCCTAAATCGACTCATCAGTTACAATGCAGTGAGCTTGAGCAAGACTGGTTCTATAGTCCGTTGCATTGATACTCTGAGCTGCCCAACACAGCTGATTCCTTCTGGGAACTCCAGCAGCTCCTGATTCCCTCTGGGGTGAATGGGAGAAGAACCAGGACCTGCATATTAACTATCTTGCCCCAGAACCCTGAGGAAGGTGGAATCTGCCAGCAGCTCCTGGGGCAGAGAGCTCCAGACATCGGTTGCCCTCTAGAAACAGAATTTGGGTTTGCAGGAAGGAGAAGGGGGGCGCTGCCTTCTAGGCTGTGGTCCAGTTCTTAGCAGTGGGGGACTGCTCAGGGCTCCTCTGCTGTTTGCACGAAAACTGTCAGGTCAGGACTTTCCATTAGCACAGAATCCTCCAGTTTTACTTATTTCTTTTGGAATTTGGTGCTTTTTGAGGCATTTCTTTTGGCGAGCTGGACTCTCCCCTCTTCCGCCCGCCTCCATCTGGTGCAGCCAGGACACCGTCTGCTCAAGGATACAGTGCTGCAAATCCAGAGTCACTTCAGCAGACTCATTCTAGATTCACAAGACAGGGTGTTGGGCTATCCCTGTGCTGGGGCTGGTTTACAAACAACCAGTCAGGATCCCTGTTGACTTCGGAATTAAACAGTAAGGCTAGGTCTACACTACCCGCCTGAATCGGCGGGTAGAAATCGACCTCTCGGGGATCGATTTATCGTGTCCCGTCGGGACGCGACAATCTATCCCCAAATCAGCGCTCTTACTCCACCAGCGGAGGTGGGAGTAAGCGCCGCCGACAGAAAGCCGCAGAAGTCGATTTTGCCGCTGTCCTCACAGCGGGGTAAGTCGGCTGCGATACGTCGAATTCAGCTACGCTATTCACGTAGCTGAATTTGCGTATCTTAAATCGACTCCCCCCTGTAGTGTAGATGTACCCTAAGATACAGGAAGTCCTGAGCCACCATGCTGCATTGAAGTCACTGGGGATTGCAGCAAGGAAGGAATAGAGGATCGGAGCTTATATGGAAAAGAGGTGTGATCTAGTGGGCTGAACTCAGGAACCTGGGAGTCAGGAATCCTGGGTTCTGTCTGACATTGACTCACTGTAGGGGTTGGAATGTGTCATTTCACTTTGCTGAATCTCAGTTTCCTCCTCTGTCATGGTGGGCCTATTCCATGTGCCTGTCTATCTCCCGGATAAGTTCACGGGCTATGTAAAGGCCAAGGATGGGCTTTGGGAGTTATTGTACCTCTAGAGATCCGGCCACGGGAGAGAGGAGCCTGGTGGTTTCAACCTAGAAGATGAGAAATAAACTCCCACCATATTCATGGGGTTTGCTTATCTTGCCTTCCCAGTATGCCTGAACTCAGCCTTAGCTGCAGGCTGTTCCACACTGGGGGATGTAGTAATAAGCAGCAACAGGATCGATTATTTATCACTATTATTTGCATTATGGCAGCACCTAGATGTCTCAGTCAAGATTTGGATTGCATTGTGCTAGGTGCTGTATATACACACGGTAAGAGACAGTCCCTGCCCCTAAGAGCTTACAATTTATATAGAGAAGACAGACAAAAAGCAGGAGGGGAAACTGAGGCACAGGGCAGTGATGTGCCTTGCCCATGGTCCCACAGCAGCGTGCTGGTAGAGCTGGGAACAGAGCAAAGCTCTTCTGAGTCCTAGTCTGGTTCACTATCCACTAGTCCATAACTTGATGCTGGTGGGAAAGGGGGGTCATCATAATGAAGTGATTGCAGTCACCAGTGGGGGACTAAACCCCAACAAACCCATTGAGTTGGGGACCAGCAGATGCATGATGGACACTGAGCTCTGTTGAAAATCTGGCCCTTAATGTGCATAGAGGTTACACATAAACAGGTGACAACATGGGCCTTCCTTGACATATCAGTGCAGCCTGGGACAGGAGGGGCAGAGAGACCTGGAAGTGGAGTGTGACCAGATTTACAAAGATCCCCATCCCGCCCTTATTTCAATGGGTAGCCACAAGCTGAGAAAAAGACCCTTTTAGGTGGAACATCCTGGGTTCTGTGAGCCTGACATTGGGACACACCTGGAGTAACACTATGGAGTCAGTGGGCTTTGTTTTATCCTATGGATTGACAGCACATGATCCACTGAGATGGCCTTCATTTTTTGAGCTGTGTTGCAATTGGTTGCATTGGTCACATGGTATTTTTCTGCCTCCTAAGTGGATGAGGAAAACTCTTATAACCAGGAGGAGAGGGTTGAAGAGTCTAGTAGGAGGTTGACTCTTAGGAGTCCTGCTCTAGTGTCTGCTGAGAGATGACTTACTGCAGGTTTGTGAGCTGGTCTTTTCTTTCAGCAGGAGAGACTAGGCCTGCTCCACCTCCTTGGCAAGCGCTAATAAGGCTAGTCAATAACAAACATTGCAGCCCTGGAAACCAGTTCTCTGTAGCTGATCAGTGATCCTGAGGACCTGCTAATGTTTCCCAATGTCTCATGCTAGCACAGTGTATGTTACATTCCCCTGTAGTGGCTGCTCCCCTAGGGGATGACAGTTTTACTACTGCTGCTAGCTACTGGACTTACTTATCTATCTAGCTCAAATGGCAGAAGTTGGTGTTGAAGGCAGGGAGTTCAAACCCTGCTGATAGACTCCGGGGAAGGCTGTTGCCTAGCTCTTCAGAGAGTGGAAAAATTAACCCTTCTGTGACTGTCACCATAAGAGCTAAGCCAGATTTATTGCATGGTACAACTTTTCATTGCCTCTCATATTTTTAATATGCAGGATTTTCATTACATTGTAAGGATACTTCAGACTGAAAAGCAATGAAACTCATTTTGATGCGATCACTGACTACACATATACTGCTTTTATATGTGCAGAGCAATGTTACCGAGTGGCTAGAGGAGCTGCCTGGGAGCAAGGATTTCAGGCTTCTATTCCCCTCTCTGCTCCTAATTTGCTATGTGACATTGTTTGAGTTGCTTCATGGTGTGGTGCCTCAGTTTACCCACCTGGAAAATGTGGATAACTGAGGGTTGTCAGGACCAATCTACAAGTGCTATGAGAGTTGGTGAACTCTGGGAACCTGGCCACAGGAGAAATGAGGCTGTGGCACCAACTTAGTCTCTTGTGAGCTAGGCATGACAGACATTCTGCTCAAGAGAATCCCAGGCCTGAAATAGCAGGTGGGCTGCAGAGCTGAACTGGGGTCATAGAAGATGAGGGTTGGATGGGACCTCAGGAGGTCATCTAGTCCAACCCCTGCTCAAAGCAGGACCAACCCCAACTAAATCATCCCAGCCAGGGCTTTGTCAAGCTGGGCCTTAAAAACCTCTAAGGATGGAGATTCCACCACCTCCCTAGGTAACCCATTCCAGTGCTTCACCACCCTCCTAGTGAAATAGTGTTTCCTAATATCCAACCTAGACCTCTCCCATTGCAACTTGAGACCATTGCTCCTTGTTCTGGTACCACTGAAAACAGCCGAGCTCCATCCTCTTTGGAACCCCCCTTCAGGTAGTTGAAGGCTGCTATCAAATCCCCCCTCACGCTTCTCTTCTGCAGACTAAACAATCCCAGTTCCCTCAGCCTCTCCTCATAAGTCATGTGCTCCAGCCCCCTAATCATTTTCGTTGCCCTCCGCTGGACTCTCTCCAATTTGTCCACATCCTTTCTATAGTGGGGGGCCCAAAACTGGATGCAATACTCCAGATGTGGCCTCACCAGTGCCAAATAGAGGGGAATAATCACTTCCCTCAATCTGTTGGCAATGCTTCTACTAATGCAGCCCAATATGCTGCTAGCCTTCTTGGCAACCAGGGCACACTGTTGACTCATATCCAGCTTCTCATCCACTGTAATCCCCAGGTCCTTTTCTGCAGAACTGTCACTTAGCCAGTCGGTCCCCAGCTTGTAGTAGTGCATGGGATTCTTCCATCCTAAGTGGATTCTGCACTTGTCCTTGTTGAACCTTTTGGCCCAATTCTCCAATTTGTCTAGGTCACCCTGGACCCTATCCCTACCCTCCAGCATATCTACCTCTCCCCCCAGTTTAGTGTCATCCGCAAACTTGCTGAGGGTGCAATCCATCCCTTCATCCATTAACGAAGATGTTGAACAAAACCGGCCCCAGAACCGACCCTTGGGGCACTCCGCTTGATACCGGCTGCAATTGATCACTATCCATTGAGCCCGACAATCTAACCAGCTTTCTATCCACCTTATAGTCCATTCATCCAATCCATACTTTTTTAACTTCCTCGGAAGAATACTGTGGGAGACTGTCTCAAAAGCTCTGCTAAAGTCAAGATATATCACGTCCACCGCTTTCCCCATATCCACAGAGCCATTTATCTCATCATAGAAGGCAATCAGGTTGGTCAGGCATGACTTCCTGTTGGTGAATCTATGACTGTTCCTGATGACCTTCCTCTCCTCCAAATGCTTCCTGATGTACAAGGAGTGGGGGAGGGATTGCAGGTCAGGATCCCACTGAATTGCCAGAGCTGTGTGTGGGGGGGTGTGCGGACGTGGCTCGTGGAGCAGTAGGAACTATGGGTCAGGATCATGTTGCATCAGCAGGACTGGGAGAGGGGACCCAGGTTTAGTGGGATGCTGGCTGGGTGGGGGGCTATTTGTCGTTATCAGGGGCTGTCAAAGGGCGGTGCATTGCTTCTCGTCCCTGCCACGTGGCTATCCTCACTCACCGCGCTCTGGCCTTTCTTTCCTTCCCCTCCCCTGCCCCTTGTCCAGACAAGATCCTCCATTCCCTGGCATCCGGCCAAGACCCTCATGGCTGGCGTACCCCAGTGGACTGTGTCCGGGCCAATGAGCTGTGCGCTGCCGAGTCGAGCTGCAGCTCCCGTTACCGCACGCTGCGCCAGTGCCTGGCTGGCCGGGACAGGAATACCATGCTGGCCAACAAGGAGTGCCAGGCGGCTCTCGAGGTGCTGCAGGAGAGCCCGCTCTACGACTGCCGCTGCAAGCGGGGCATGAAGAAGGAGCTGCAGTGCCTTCAGATCTACTGGAGTATACACCTCGGGCTGACGGAGGGTAAGCGTCCTGCGTGGGGCGGGTCTGGTCCATCGGGAGGGAGGTGCCCTATAGGCAGCTGTTCTGATGGATTAGCCCAGTCGGAGCAGGGTGAGGGTGGGTCTGATCCCATGGGCAAGTGGTAAAGGGGCCCTTCTGCACCATTATGTGATGTTCCAGTCTGTTTGCTCAGGAGTAGCTGGGAGCTGTTCTGGTTCCTTGGGAGAAGTGGTTCTGATCCATTTGCTATGGCTGGAGGGGTGGTTCTGGCCCATTGGATTGTTGGTAGGTGGGTGGGTTCTGATTTGCTAGCTCAGTAGTAGTGTGTGTGGCTAGTGTGAAAGGCCAGGTGGGTGGAGAGGGAACAGTGCTGATCCACTAACTGCTCTGATCCACTCTGGCTAGGCAGGAACCCCATGTGGCTAGTCCTGGGAGCTGGTGAAGCAGGCGTGAGTTAGGAGATGTGTTCAGAGCCTGACACACACACACTCTCCCACTCTCTCTCTCTTTCGTTGCCATTTACACCTGTGCAAAGTGGAAGTAAAACATTCCTGCTGTTGTCCTGATTTGGAGCAATTCACACCTGTTCTGCACAGGTGGGATAATGGGTGAGACTAGTGCCAGGCAGTGAAGAATCAGATTTTTCGTTAGTGTAGTTGGGAGGAGGCTTTACTACGGGAATGGCAGAGGGAGCCAGCTGGTCTGGAGTGACGAGCGTTAGTGGAGCAGTGTGTGTGTGGGGATTCCAGGACTGGAACAGCAGGGGGTGTTGCAGGAAAGGACTGACTGGCATTTGGAGAGCTGTTGCGGGGGTCCAGGACTGGAACAGCATGGGGTGTTCTGCAGGAAAGGACTGAGGGGCATTAGTGGAATGACGTGGGGAATGTTCAAGTTCATTCTGTGCCTTATTCTATAGCATGGGCTGGTGTGAGCCTGGGTAGAGCTGGAGGGGTATCAGCAGGGCTGTCTTGGACTGGCATGTCTCAGCTTTTAACCCCCAAGGTTTCAGTGTTTCGATCCCAGGTAGATCTCTCACCTTGTTCATTATCAAACAGAAGCCAAATCAATGAGTGGGGATGGGGAAGAAGGAACCAAACTCTCCCCTTCCCCTCCAGACTCTTCCCCCTTTTCTCCATTCTCCTCCTCTAGATTCTTTCTCGCCATCCCCCTTTCCCAGACTCTCTTCCTCTAGACTCGGGCACATCCCACCCCTGTCTTGGGAATTTGCCAGACTTGGAGAGCCCATGAGGCTTCCTAGTGCCTGCAGACACCCCCACTGCCATCACCAACGGCAGGGGCTGAGAGCTCGGATTGCTGCACCAATGCAGAGGGCAGTCCCAGAGCCCGGCAGCTCTCTTAGCTCTGTCACTGCCTCCTTCTCCATGTTAAACAGCTGATTGGTATTCTGGAAGGAGCATCCTCACAAGAACCAGACTGGGCTGGAACAGGGGTTGATGGGGGTGAGATGAGTGTGGGGCTGGGCTGTTCTCTGGTGCGGCTGCCTTTTCATAGCCAAGCTGCAAATGCCGGGCTGATCCCAGGCAGCCTCACCCCGGAAGGGGCCGCGCACACTGGAGCAGATTGGGCTGTAATGAGAAGACACGTCGGGGCATCGAGACAGGTCACAGAAAAGGGAGCCCATCGCGCAGGCAGCGGGGAGTTAATTTCCAGTTTGCGTTAGTGGGGTCAGAGGGCCAGATCTCCAGCTGGTGTCTGTGTGTGGGCTGTTTGCCTGCCCCTCTCTCAGAGCAGGCTCCGGGCTGTCAATCTAGTCTCGGTGTATCTATGAGTGTCCCCCAGGCCTTGCTTGCAGAGCATTTCCCTCCCCTGCACTGTATTGGCTCCTGCCTGTCTGTGTCCAGTGGAAGCCCAGGCTTGCCAGGTGGGAACGGCACCTCATCCCCTTGCTCGCTGTCTCTGGGAATTCGCATCTGCCAGGCAGGGTGGGCCCATAGCTGGCGAAGCAAACTCCCTGTTGTCTTCTGCTCTGTTCCAGCCTGGATTATGGCAACTGCACTGGAGTTAGTGGAGTTGCTTCAGACTTACTCTGGCATCAGTGAGAGCAAACTGTGGCCCTGGCTCCTGTTCTTGGCTCTGCCACTGATTCGCTGAGTGACCTTGGGCAAGTTCCTTCCCCTTCTATGTAAAGTGTCTTGAGAGCCTCAGGTGCAAGTGGCTATATAAGTGCAGAAAGGACTGTTCTAACAGTGATATGTGCCAGTACTGCTGGGTGGTGTTGGACCTGCGCAGCCGTGTGCCACAGGCCCTGCACTGCTAGCAGTTTATGCAGACTTTCCCTTAGCTCAAGCCGCAGGGGCCTGTGCTCAGGGAGCAAGAGGGCTGGGGTTCGATCCCTGTTCTAGACAAGAATCTTTCGGTGGTCTTGTATCTGTTACAATATGATTCTGGCCTCAACCCCGCTAGAGTTCAGGATGGGACTGATCGTCTGCTCTCTGTGCCTCAGTTTCCCCAAAACGAAGAGTGGGGAAGGGGACTAGAACTCAGGAGTTCCCAAGCTATTGCTTTGGCCATTAGGCTTTGCTGACTCTTTATGGCCCTTTGATGCTGCGTGCATGCCATAGAGGGGCATGTGCTGGGAACAGGCTGTAGGCTGTCAGCTGCCCCAAGTCCACTGTCCGGGAGAAAACCAGGCACCTCCTTAATACTGCCCATTCTCTGGCAAGGGTGGGGGTTGAGTGAGAGCAGTGGGAAGGGCATGAGGGGATCTCAGAGCTGGCTGTTTCCATAAATGAACTGCCTCAAGATGCACCAGAGGCAGCTGTGATTGCAGGCCAGTGAGGGTGTAAATCAGAGAGGGGAGCAGTGCAGGTAATTGAAATTGGATTTTGCCAGTGCTGGGCCGGTTTGTTTATTGGAGAGAGGATTATCTACTCTCTCCTCCTCATCAAAGGGAAGGGGGAGGAAGCTGTCTCTTCCCATCCCTCCCCACCCCACATCAGCAAGTCAGGGGCCCTCCCCTCCCCATCGCTATCACATCACAATCAGTGGCTCGGCTGACTGGCTGTGCTAGGGTGTGGAATTGGGGACCCCCTTCCCCCCAGACCTGAAGGGCTGGAAGTGCTGGCTGGAATTTTGTGTATTGTGGGCAGGTGCTGGCAAGCTTCCTTCATGCAGCTCTGCCCATGCCCCTCAATCCTGAATCTGTAGCCACCCTGGTCATTTCTGTCCTGGGTCTGCGTGGAGCAGGGGCTGCCAGTCATTTCTGAGCATCCCCCAGTTGGTTGCTCTGTGATACGTGAAAAAGTGTCACTGGTGACTAGAATGAGCCTGAGTCTCTGCCTCAATCCCAGCTGCCATGAGGCTGCTCTTTGTAGCAAGCAAATTTCCTTCCTCCCTCCCATTTCCCTTGCACCTGGGCTACCCCCTGGATGATCTTTTCCAGCCAGAGGTGCATCATCCATCCTTGCTGTCCTGCAACGATGAGCCAGCCAAGACACATCCAGCCCTATCCGTAGCGAGCTCTGTAGCTTTTCCTCCATACGTTTGCCCACGATGCTGATTGCAGACAGAGACAGATTGTAACAGAGAGGTGAAAAGTGGGTGTATGTGTACTGGGGTGTCTTCCATGCAGAAAGCAGGTGCTAGAGAGTGAGGACGTTCTAGTGCCCAGCAGGACTGGTAAGGTAGCATGTAGGGAACTCAGAAGAGCCCTGGGGAAATAATAATTGCCACTTACAAAGGATGTTGGATCTGCAAGTGTTTTACAAAGTGGGGGTGAGTATCACTATCCCATTTTAAAGTTGATTGGGTTAACGGACTCAGAGAACATTAAATGACTTCCCCAGGGTTACACAGCAAGTCAGTGGCAGAGCTAGGACTAGCCCACAGGTCTCTTGACTCCCAGTCAGATGCATCAGCCGCTGGACCAGGCTGCCTCATTAAAGATTCAGAGCCAGATTTTTTCAAAAAGCTCTGTACCCAAAGGCTCCTGCTTAGGCACCTGAATGGAGTGACCAGCAGATTCAGCATATAGTAGGTCTCATAAAAAACCCAGCCCTTATTTAGGTGCCTCAGTGGGAACTAAGCACAGCTGAAAGCCTGGGCCTGATTGTGGGGTGGAGGGAGGAAAAATTGGAGGAAGAAAGGATAAAGCAGAGAAAGTAGAACAGGAGAGAGAGGATAAAAGGAGGTCGGGGGGAGAGAGGGTCATAGTAGTGCATCCTGCAAATGAAAGCAATTCATTTATTTTCCTCATGTAATTAAGATCCAAGGGAGTGTGGCAGGGAGTTAAAGGGGAATAGTTCCTCTTTCTAGCCATGCAGCACAACCAAAACTGTAACACTCCTCTTTTCCTTACATGGGTCTCTCCTCCAGAGGTGGCTCCCCGGCGGCTCTAGGCTGGAGGTAGAATAGAATGCGGCCTACCCACAAAGTGGCATCTGTTCAGCTATCAGTGTGATTTTTAAACTAGTTTAGTTCAATCAGTGAAACTCTATGTGTGTACGCTCTTCAATTAGGTTAAACTGGGCTTGTGTTGTTTTAGAGTATGTCGGTAAAGGTACAGGGGTAAGCTCAACCAATAGAGCCAGCTTTTAAACTGGAATAAGTGTGTCCGCCCAGAGGTTTGCACTCATTTAATTAAAGTATTGTAGGTCTGTGTTGACATTGGGTCCAGATTTCCAAAAGCACTCAGCACCCAACGTGCTGAAAATCTGGACCTGATTGTGGGTGCTGAGTGCCTCTGAAAACTTTGGCTCCTGGTGACTCCCTTAGACCTTCACCCACACTTGGTTAAAACACACTTTTTCCCGATGTTAAATTGCAAGTGAAAATGAGGCAAGTTGTAGTTTTAACACGTGTCAGCTGGTGGAGGTAAACCCTAGCCTCTAGGTCAGCTCTGCTGCTGGATGGCAAGAAACCCAGGCTGGAAGCAGGAATCTCTGCTTAATGGTGATTTGCCCCTCAGCACCGTGCATTCAGCAATTTCAAAGGGCTTTGCACTCATGAATGAATTTAACCTAACAACACCTTCAGGAGGGAGGGAAGAATACTAGCCCCATTTCACAGAGCAGAAAACTGAGGCACCAAAAGAAACTGAGGCACAGAAGGGAAAAAAGGGTGTGTTCTTACCATGTGTTGGAAGGCAGGCTGTAGCTTTCACACAGGTTAGCAGGATGAGATGGTGACCCTGGCCAGGATCCTAGGTTTACCTCAACCTGTTAACTCATGTGAGAACTGCACGGCTTTGCCTTCACTCAGATTTTACCTTGTGTTACCACATATTGGCTAACGGGGTAAGAACACACCTTTTCCTCTCGTGTTGACAAGGCCAAAGGGCCCAAATTCATGCACAGAATCGGTGGGGAAGCCAGGAATAGAATCCAGGATGACTCCTGACTCCACTCCTGTGGCCAGTAGTAACAGATCAGCTATAGAAGGTTGTGCGGATGCCCAGCATGGAGGGGCATTGGCAGAGCTGTGTGGGGAACCCAGGACTAGAATAGCAGGGAGCTGCTGCAGGACCATCCAAAGCCATCATACAAAATCCCACCTTGTTTCAGAGACCTCACTTTGCAGGTAGGCTCACTGTAGTGCAGCAGACCTCTGGGCAACCTGGTCCAGTATCCCATCTCCTTCCATAACTTAGATCTCTCAATGCAGTGATCCCCCACCTATCACACTGGATCAGAGTGGTCTATCTAGCCAGTATCCTGTCTCTGGCACTACCAATATGTGATGCTTCAGAGAGGTTAGATTCTCCCACAATGCATCTGGCCAATAGACTGCTCTCCACTCACCTTTCCAAGTGAGCAAATTTTGCATTCTCCTGGTGCATGGCAGCTTAGTCCCCGGCATTAAGCCTGGCTGGTTTCACCCCAGCGCCTTTCCCAGAGGTTAATTGCATCTCAGCCAGCTTAGGGGAAGTTCAATGCCCTTTTAATACTGGGTAATTTTCCTATCAAGCAGCAAGGTTCAGCCGGTGTTTAATTATTTATTGCATTGGCAAAGCAATATAGTGAGAGGTTAGTGTTTCCTAAACACACTTTAATAAAGGTGCCATTTGTCATCAGAG
Source organism: Trachemys scripta elegans (assembly GCF_013100865.1). Lineage (NCBI taxonomy): Eukaryota > Metazoa > Chordata > Testudines > Emydidae > Trachemys > Trachemys scripta. The sequence continues at coordinate 152,165,426 of NC_048299.1, forward strand.
CATTAGCAAACCCAGCATGGTGAATGTGTTGGCACGATTTAAACGAGGGACTCTTACAGGATGAGCGTAAGTATTTCCTTTTCTTTTAATGGCCTTTCAGTTTCACCGGCCCGTGGTAATAGGCCAAAATAACACATGAGGAGGGTGGAGTTGTTGTTGTTTTCAATATTCATTTGTAGTACTGTAGCAGAGGCATCAACCAAGGTAGTCAGAGGCAGCCTCTGCTCTAAAGCTCTCACAATCTAGCTAGAGCAGACATGGGAAGGGCAGGAACAGAGAGAAGTGGCTCCTCCATGGACACAAAGCAGGGTCTGGGGCAGAGCCAGGAATAGCATTTAGGTCTCCTGAGTCCCCAGTCCAGTGCTCTATGCACTAGACGACATTGCCGCCTTGTAGCTTGCCTTTTCTCTGTGTTCCTCCTGCTCTTCTCCTTTCCAGCCTGGAGGCTGGAATTCCGTTCTCTCACATCACTGAGGCTCCTCTCAGTGTGCTTTGATCACCTCCAGGAGGTCAGTCCATGGTCTTTAATTCCAGCAGGCGCCTTCTGGTGTCTCCTGTGGGCCTGCAGCGCGGCTGCCCCCTCCCAAAAGGTGATTGGTACCTTCCCCCTGGCTGCTAGGTACCTGATCGTGGGACTCCTCACAAGGCACATTCAGTGGGCAGGGCAGGAGTCCATTGCCGAAAGGAGCTGGTCGCCGTGGGAACAGCTTGGAACTGGGGCCGGCGTGTCTGTGCTGTGTAATGTGTACTCCGGGTGGCTTCGGCCAGGTTGGTCCCTGGGCAGTGGAGGTGAGGTAGGTGGACAGAGAGTGAGGCCTTGGGACAGCCTGTGGGAGACTGCCTGTACCGTGTCTGAGCTGAGGTGATTTGTGCTCAGTTGAGATGGGGAGGTCTGGAGTGGCCAGCGCGACCATGACGCAATCTGGGGGCTTGCGTTTCAGCTCACGGTGCGATAGCTGTGCTGTTGTCACTCGTGCTGTCTAAGCATGAGTTACTTCTTTAGCCCCTTCATGCCATGAAGACACCTGACCCACCAATTCATTTCTCAGAGGCCACCAAACGGCAGTGAAAGCTTTTGGAGCCAGGTGGGAGCCTCTTTCTCTCTCTCTCCTCTTGCTGCTTTCCCCACTGTCCAGGTCCCATCCCAGTCTTGCTTCTGCTCTGACTGCAGCAGGGACGGAGGGTGTCTCAGTCCCAGCTTCCTGGCAACCAATTTTGCCTCACGATCCTTTTTGAAGGATTTCCTGTAGTGAAATGCATTTATAACCGTCCATGGAGGAGCTGCTGGAAGGGGAGCTGGCCCTGCCTGATTGCTTACTGCTCATTAATTCCTGCTCCTTTTCCAGCAGGTTTTGAGTGGCTTCTTAATTATGGGAGACAAAAGCAGCCTTGCTCAGGCTAATAATATCCTGAAGAATCCAGAAGAGCCTGGAAGAGTGGGCATGGGCCACAGTCTGTTAGGAGGCTTGTAAATCTTTTTAAAAACAGAAGCCTCCTGTCTCCACCTGTCTCCCTGTCAAGAGAACTAACTGATGGGTCACTGTGTGAGATCTCAGTTCATCCACAGAGTAGGTGCATCACCTGGGGGCCAGAGCAAGCTCCCTCCATGTTCCCCTTCACGAGAGAGAGAGAGAGAGAGAGACCCTCCTACCCCCAGGAGTGAGAGGGCAACTGAGTCTAAGATAGGACAATTAGCATGATGAGTGTTCTTTTGGTGGCAAGGTCTGGCTGTTGGAGAGATGGTCTCATGGTTAAGGCTCTGGACTAGGACTCCGGAAGTTTGGGTTCTATTTCCAGTTCTGCCACCGACTCCCTGTGTGACTTGGGCAAATCACTTCATCTCCCCCGTGCCTTATCCCCACCCTACAGATGGGAACAAATTCTGTTTTGTCTTACCTAGTGACGCTGTAAGCTCCCTGGGGCAGGAGGTATCTTTTACTTTCTATTTGTACAGCACCCAGGGCAATGGAGCCCTGATCTTGATGCGGGATTGTAAATACTATCATACAAATCATTTAAAACACTAGGAATGAAATTGAATCCTGCTCAAGTTACATCACATAAATCTCATGGGAGTGATTGCTTTTGGTCGCTATGTACCTAGGTTGGATTTGAATCCATGACCTGGTGATAAAGGCCTGTATCCCAGCACTTGTCTTATGAGGAGAAGGCCCCCTTTTTTCTGCATGGAGCCTTACTCCAGATCAGCCTTGCAAATTTAAATTTGAAGAGAGAGAAAGAAAAAGCAGATCCGAGAGTGTGGATGTTTGTTAGGGAGCAAGCAGGGAACCCCATGTTGAGACTCCTGAGTTCTGATTTTGGCTCTGCCTTTGAGAACAGTGGGCAAATCACTTGAACTATCTGGGCAAAATCAGCTCTGGCACAAGAGGATGGAACTTCCATTGATTTCAAAGAGTTGCAGCTGCTCAGATCAAGGCTGATTTGAATCCTCCATGCCTTACTTCACCATCTATATGGTGTACCAGAACTGACAGATTGCGAGGTTTGTTTTGCTAAAAAAAATTGTGAAAAATCTCGATGTTTGTGTTTTGCTTTGAAGTGACTGTTTCAAATTCTTTATTTTAGTATCAAAGCAGTTTAAAGATGGTAAAGTCAAAACTCAAATGTTTAAAAATCAAGTTGTGTTTTGATTTGCTCAAAGTTTTGGTTCAGTTCAAAACAAACATTTTGGAATCACCAGTGAACCAAAAAGAGTTGGTTCTTTTCACATCTATAGACCTGAAACCCAGGTGGAATTTGGAGGTCCCCTGTTACTCCTGACACCCACTTGTCATACCAACCTCATGTCTTGGTTTGCTGTAGAGTCACCTGTCCATACCCATCCCTTCATGCTTCACTTCCCACTCTGTATGCTCTGCCAAATCATTTTGTGTTCTCATGCCAGTGGCTGGCCCACCTCGAGGATAAGAGCCTGTTATTGCTGCTAGTTAATAGTGACTCCTTTAGCTCAAGTGGTTGAGGCTTCTGCTTTGCCACTGGAGGTGGTGGAGTCAGTCCCTGCTGACTGCACGTGGTGTGGGTAATGTAGAATAGAGATGAATAATACATACTTTCCGGGCAAGGATTCAGGAGGATGAATTCAGCACCGATCGCCAAGTGCTTGGAGATCCTCATGATTATTTCTCGGGTCTGTTGTGACGGGTGCAAGTCGATGACCACAGTGAAAAGTAGCTAGCTGTAATTTGTGTTACAGCAGTGCCCACAGGCCCCAGCTGAGATCAGGGCCCTATGGTGGCAGGGGCTGCGCATACATAGGGTAACCAGATGTCCCGTTTTTATAGGGACAGTCCCGTTTTTGGGGACTTTTTCTTATATAGGTGCCTATTACCTCCTACCCCCTGTCCCGTTTTTTCACAGTTGCTGTCTGGTCACCCTACGCATACACATAGCAGAGACAGTCCCCGCCTCAGGAGCTTACAGTCCAAAGAGCTGAAGAAAGGATGATCATCCCACTTTACAGACATGGAGAGATTAAGGCCCATATTCTTAAAGGTATTTAGGCACCTAACTCTCCTTGATTGCTATTGGAGTTAGGCAGCTAAACACCTTTAAGAATCAGGTCTTCAGGGTCTTGTTCCAGGTCATACAAGGAGTCTGTGGCCAAGCCAGGGATTGAACCCAGCTCCCCAGAGTTCTGGTACCGTGCCTTATCTGCAAGGCACCCTCCCACTCTAGCACCACAGCTCCTAGTACCAGTTTGGGCAGACAGGACTAGATTCTCCACTCAGCTACGCCGGCGTCAATGCCCCCCAAAGACAATGGTCTATACTGATGTAACCCAGAGCAGGCTCTGGGCCTGGCTGCTGGGTTTGGAAATAGGCCGCTCTGTTTAATCATCTGCCCCTTTCCTGGAGAATCCCCTTTGCTGATCAGCAGAGAGCTAGCTTGGAAGGGAGCAGCCACAGCCCAGCCTCCATCTCCAGGAAGCCAGTGTGGGCAGTGTGGTTAGATCCAGTGTTCTCCTTGGTTTACGGGACCATGCGTGGCATGGCAGTTCATCTGCTCCTAATCCCTCCACTGCAACCCCAGCTCACTTATCAGCAGGATGGGCACTTCAGCATCTGCCAGCCCTTCCTCCAGGCAGGAAATGTCTTCGGACAGGCCCTCTCCAAAAGCCCTGGCTCTCTCCCAATCCCAACCACAGAGATGTGCTGGGAGCTCACTGAAAGCATGGCTAGGTACAATGGAAATCGATGCATGAGGCTGTTGGTCAGTCTTCTGCTGAGAGCTCGGAGTGGTCTTCCATTGATCTTTTTTTTTTTTTTTTTTTTCCTCTCTCTCTAGCAAGAGCCCCTGCACAATGGGAGCGTTCAGGGTCCAGGACTGATATTAATGGTGCTTTCATGAATTTCTCCTTAAGAAGGGCTAATGCTCTCATGGCCCATACTGCTTGTTGTCCTATCCTTGACTTTGCTGACGGCTGCTCTTTGGGGGTGCAGTTTGGTTTAGGAATTTGTGTGTGTGTGCGCGTGCAAGAGAGATCATCACCTGGAGCTAATTTTAGTATCTGTCCTAGAGATGCTTGAAGGCAATTTAGTAATGGGCTCATTGCCCTGGAGAGCAATTCTCCAAAATCTGACCCTATTAAAATCAATGGGAGTGCTCCCAAGATTTGGCCCCTAGTGTGGTGTTTTATGTATACTGGTCATACTGGCGGCTTCACTCAGTTCCATGGAGATGTGAAGCCGCCCTGGAGAAAAGCCACAAGCTCTTGAGCTCTCTGAATACCAGTGCTCCAAGGGTTAATATGCCATGGTCGTTGGCAGAGTTATGGTCCATGGGTGGGGTTGTTAGCAAGGGGCTGCTACGTTCTGCTGAGCCTGTTTGGGGTCTGTAGATTGGGGTTATTAAACCCCAGTGAAGGTCTTGGAAGCAAAACATTTGAAATTGTAATTAAAATATTCACCCAAATCCCCCCTACCCCCGCAAATATACACTTTTCTGCCATGAGGGAAAGTGTTTGTGAGAAGATGGACTTGGAGTTAAGAGAATTGAATTCTATTCTGAGCTCTGCTACAAGATGACTTTGCTGAGTTCACACAAAAAAAACCCACCTCTCTGTGCCTCAGTTTCCCCATCAGTACAATGAGGATGACAACAGATTTATAGTGGGGCTCTGCAGGTAAATTCATTAATGTTTGGGAGGAGCTATGATATGATGGTGCTGAACGCTCTATAATTATCTAGATAGGGACCCAATGATACTAGGAACTGTAGGGAACTGCTTGTCAGTATGATTCAAGGTTGGAAATGCCATAATTCTAATAAAGACTAAGCCCTGAACTAGAGCTGTTTGGGGGTGAGGGGAGAATTTTGACATGTTGAAATAACTTTCTGTTCTGAATCAGAAGGCACTATCAAAATACTGACACTTTTTGCAAAGCAGGGGTAAAAAATCCCCCAAAGTTTTGAATCTGGGAAAACGTCAACATTTTTGACGTGTTAAAATGAGATGTTTTAAACTGAAAAAAAAATTCATTTAGTTTTGAAGTGTCCATTTGCAATGAACGTTCATTTCAATTCTCCTGAAACAGGAAATCAAAAAGCTTTGGTGAAATTGACATTTTCCTGTGGGGAAAGTGTCAATTTTGACAATTATATTTTCCTATGGGCAAATTTTTATGGTTAAATTTTTTTGACCAGCTCTGCAGAAATGAATGGTCAGAACATTCCCAGGATGAATAGGATTTGTAGAGGAGTCGAAGGCATTTCCGTGGCTGGAACCGGCTCAAATTCAGTGGGATTTAGCACCTAATTCCCTTAGTGCCTTATGACCGGCTTCCCCCACAGTGGCTTGGGGGGCAGCTCAGTAATAGTGTGGGTGGCTGTTGGGTTGATTCAGTGTGGGGTTTCAATCTCTTTTATTTTATTTTTTTCCCCTACTCCAGGAGAAGAATTTTATGAAGCTTCCCCTTACGAGCCGGTCACCTCTCGTCTCTCTGATATATTCAGACTCGCTTCAATTTTCTCAGGTAATAAAAGCAAAACAAAACATGCTTTCACTGTTTTATATTCTCTTCCTCTTGCCTGTGAACAGACCTTCTGCCAACCTCCAGGGGAATGATAAAACATTAGCTCCCTTTCCCATTCCTCAATCCCTTCCTCTCCAGCATATCTCCCACCCCATAATATCTCGTATTGCGTCCCCCTTCCCCTGGCTGCCTTGCAATCATAATTCTGTGACTAAGATGTTGCAGCCTGGAGCTATGGATAATGGTGACATCTCTAGCGCTGCTACTGAGAATGCTCTGGGCCTGATTCTCAATCGCCCTGCACCTCATGCTGTTATTTTCACCCGTGCAAAGCAGGCGTGAAACACTACAGGGCAGATGCTCTTCACATAAAGCAGCAAGCGAGTAGAAGTCCAAATTGAGAGTAGCTCCAGTCAGGGGAGCTTTGGATTGTGCTGGTGTGACTGAGAGCAGAACTGAGCCTTACTGTTCTTATTCGTTAGCGGTTCACATACACCGTGCGCTGACGGTGCCACGAAATACAGGGCAACAGAAGCAGGCTCTTGGGGTTCGCATGTATAGATATATAATTAATGCTTGTTGCACCAGAGTCTAATCTCAGTGACGCTGGTGCCAATCTGGTGGCACTGCACTGATTTCTGTGGAGTTACTTGGCGTTTAAATCAGCATAACTGAGAGCAGAGTGCTGGACCAACATGAGTGAACTAATAACACTCTGCTGCAGAGTCCAATAGGAGGCAAATGCAGAGAGTAGTGCAGGGGTGACCCTATCTTGGTCCCTGGTGGAGACAGACCAGACTGGATCTCCTGGGTCTTCTCACAGCTCAGAAAAATGAGCAGGGGGGAGTCCTCTTTGCAACCACACAGTGGCTTTGGTAACTAACCGTTGTGGTGAGGGGGATTAGAAAAAGTTAATGGCTTTGTGAAGTTGTTGGAGCCGGTTACGTAGAGCCACCGCCTGAGATCCCAGGGCTGGGTGAGACCTTGAGACTTTGTAACTGGATCTTCTGGGGAGTGCTCTAGTCCTGGGAGACCTTGCAGAGATGGAGTCTGGGAGCAGCATGGGACCTCTGGGCACTATTCTCTGCCTTTGGGTATTCAGGGTAGTTCTAATTCTGCAGCCCGATATTGCCTTCTTTCCTGGCCCTCAAGGGCTCCCTCTATCTCTGTGTCTCCTTCCATTCTTCATCTCCTTTCTTCTTCCCTCTCTCTGCCCCCTCTGTATTGTCTCCAGGCCTGTGGGACCCTTTCCCAAGCCAGACAACCAGAATGCACACGTGCACATATGTGGCTCTGGTTCTTCCTCTCTATTTGAAATGCATTCCTTGATTTATGCACCTCCAAGGGCCTCCCTGCTGCAGCTGTGTAACTGTTGAGGCATCACTTGCGGGTCCTCCCCTTTCTTATCTAGCTCCATTCCATTCAGACATTCAAGATTCCCATTGGCGTCAGTGGGAGCAGGGGTATAGCTGTGTCTGGTGCCTCCCATTTCCTGACATTGGAATCCATCTGCCAGATGCGTCCAGCAAAGCAACATATTCCTGCTCCTGCTGAAGTCAATGGATGACCAACAGATACTGAGGAAGCCTTGGGTCATGCCCCTGGGAGAGGACAGCTAGGGGAAATAGCCAGAAAGGTGCAATGAATCCAGGGCCAAATTCCCGGCTGGTGGAAATCGGCAGGGCTCCCTTAACTTCAGTGGAGATGTGCCAGTTTACAGCAGCACAGAATTTTCCTGGTCTGTCTCTGTTAGTCACTTACCTAGGGTCATGTCTATGTTATGGGTGCTAGGGACACAGATACGGTGCTGCTGCTGTGCCTCTGTAGCATGGATGCTACGTACACCAATGGAAGGGATTTTTCCACTGATGGAGGTAATCCATCTCCCTAAGTGGTGGTAGCCGCATCGGCACTGGCGGTTAGGTAAGCTTAACTATGGCGCTAAAAATTGTGAAAATTTTTACACCCCGAGTGATGTAGCTAGGTCAATCTAAATTTTAAGCAGAGTAGGGCTCAGAGGGGCATTTGGGGGTGCAGATGAGAAGAAATTGGCAAGACAGAACTAAGCTGGAACGCGCTACCTTCTCATCTTCTGTGGCATGACTATCAGCACGAAGAGCGCAGGCTCTTCCTTGGAGTGGATTTCTTTTTTTTTTTTACAAAGCTGTTGTGGTTTGGTGTTTTGACTTTTTTTTTCCTTTGGACCCAGCTGCCTCCAAGCATCGGATAATAAGGAATTGATAAAGTGGGCTGGAGATCTCGTAATTTGCTCATTTGTCTCGTAGACACACAAAACGTGTTCTCTCGCCCAGCAGAGTGTCAAGTCCATTAAGCAAAGATTTTCCCAGAGGGAGACACTTAGACACAGCTCCCCTCTCCCTCTGGGGGGCTGAGACCCTGCTGCCACTCCCATGCTTTGGGCAGGGGAGTCAGTGGTGAGGGGAACAGGAATGGGAATGAGGGACTGGGTAATGGGGCGTCTGTGCTGGAGTTCCAGGAGGCTGTTTGACCAAGTGCCAGCCCTGGGTGGAGAGGGCAGATGGCCATTTGTGTCACCTGCGTTTGTGTCAGTCTGGACTTGCTGTGATTTATGAGAGAGTCCAGAGGTGGAGGCAAGTCCAGCTGACAGGTTTAAAGCAAGAGCTCTGGAGAAAAACCAGAGTTGACTTTTGGTTGGTTTTTTGTTTGTTTGTTTGTTTTTGTTTTTTTACCTGAGGGATCTTGATTTCCAGATGCCCAAAATGGACATGAAAGGACCTTATAGTGGTAGGGTTTGAAGAAGGGTACCAGTATGAAGAAGCAGAAAGCCTTAAATGTTCTACTGGGAGAAAGGACTTCTTCTCTGATGGCCAACTTGTGCAGCCCTGTGTCCCATTGGTAAGCACTTGCCTATGGAAGTCCATAAGACCCCTTGTGGAGTTAGTACTCACCTGACTAAGGATTGCACAATTGCAGAGTAGGAGTGAGGAACATCCAGCCACATGTTAGTCCCATGGCAAAATAGTGAAAGAACAGGTTAAAGAACACTGGGGGGATGTATCTAGTGGGGTCCCACAGGGGGTCAGTCCTAGGTCCGGTACTAGCCAATATTTTCATTAATGATGTAGATCATGGAGTGGAGAATATGTGTACAAAATTGGCAGATGACACCAAGCTGGGAGGGGTTGCAAGCACTTTGGAGCACAGAATTAAAATTAAAAAATGCCTTGACAAATTGGAGAATTGGTCTGAAATCACCAAGATGAAATTCAATAAAGACAAGTGCAAAGTACTTCACTTAGGAAGGCAAAATCAAATGCACAACTACAAAATGAGAAATAAATGGCTAGCTGATAGTCCTGCTGGACAGGGTGTAGAGGTTATAGTGGTTCACAGATTGCATATGAGTCAACAATGTGCTGCAGTTCTGGAAAAGGCTAATATCATTCTGGGGTGTATTAACAGAAGTGTCATATGTAAGACATGGGAGGTAATTGTCCCTCTCTAGTCTGCACTGGTGAGGCCCTAGCTGGAGTACAGTGTCCAGTTCTGGGTGCCACACTTTAAGAAAGGTGTGGATAAACTGGAGAGAGAGTCCAGAGGAGAGCAACAAAAATGATGAGAGGTCTAGAAAACCTGACCAGTAAGGAAAGGTTAGAAAAACTGGGCATGTTTAGTCTTGAGAAAAGAAGGCTGAGCGGGGGACCTGATAAGTTTTAAATATGTTAAGGGCTGTTATAAAGAGGACTGTGATCAATTGTTCTCCATATCACTGACGGTAGGACAAGAAGTAATGGGCTTAATCTGCAGCAAGGGAGATTTAGGTTAGATATTAGGAAAAACTTTGTAATTGTAATGGTAGTTAAACTCTGGAATTGGCTTTGAAGGGAGACTGTGTAATCACCATCACTGGAGGATTTTGAGAACAGATTGATACATACCTGCCAGGTCCTGGTTTACTTGGTCCTGCCACGGCACAGGTAGCTGGACTTGATGACTTCTCGAGGTCCCTTCCAAGCCTGACATTTCTCTGTTTCTATGAAAAAAACACAAATGGTGGAGCTGGTGGGAGTCTTCTATTGAATGATTTTCCCAGTGGAAAATGAAGTTTCTGCAAAATCAAAATTTTCTGCAGGAAATATTTCATTTCAGTAAATGAAATATTTGTTGTGGGTTAGTTTGGCCCAGATCAGAATATTTTATTGAAGTGACCCAAAATGTTTAATTTTGAATCAGTTAAAAAATAACATAAAGCTGCATTTTTCTAGCTCATTGCCTTATGGGTGTTGTCACTTGGATACCTGTTGTCTCCTATGAGCAGGGCTCCATGGGGGACTATATCTCACACAATGCAATGTGGCTCCCTCAGGAATGTCAAAATGTTTTTCAAAAATGTCTAAATGAAAAGTTTCTACATTTTTTTTTAATTTCCATTCCATAATGATTATTTTTTAAAATTTCAACTTTTCATCCTGTTTCAGGATGAAAGCAAATGTTGATATGTCGGAAATTCCAACTTTTGATCAGCTCCAATCAATGGGTTTAAAAGCAAGACAGATCAGCTATACACTCAGGATATAAACATCTGTATACACCTGGGTCTACCTTACTGCTTAGCGAGAGCTCTCTGCCCTGACAGTGAGGGGGAAAGGGACTAGATGGATCAGGCACACAATTTTGTCTTGATTCCCACGAGAAGAACCCATGCTGTATTTGGAACTGACTCTGGATACAGCTGCTAAGAGAAGGGAAGAACCTTACCTGAGGTCAAGTCTGTCAGGACTCCTGGGTCTAGGTCTGCCAAAGAGACCAGTTGTAACTAGAGCTGTGTCAGTAACTAATTTTTCAGTCTGTGGCTGTCCTGTAAAATTGGGGTGGAAAATAATTCTGGTCAACCTGAAACAAACTTTTAAAAAATGTTTTGGTGAACCAAAATGTTGAAGAAAGAATGTATTTTTGGTTGAACAAAATGCTTCATTTTTGAGCTTTTTTTATGCATTTTAGAACTTTTAAATATAAGATTGAAGTAAATTTTGAAACGAAAAAATTGTTTCAAATCAAAACATTTCAATTTTGGGGTGGTCTTTTTTTCAGGGTTTTTGTTTTTTAACTGAAACAAGTCAGTGAATTTGACATGAATTTGTGAAGCATTTTGGTGTCTCCTAATCTGCATTTTTTTCCTTTGTGAAAAAAGTTGTGGATGGAAAATTTCTCCCAGCTCTAGTTGTAACTCACGCTAACACCATGGGCCTCTCTGTCTGTCACTGTGGGCCTGGAGTTAAGGTTGTCTGGGTGCTATAACTCTGCATTTCCAATTCCTTAATATAATCTTAACACTGAATTTCCTGAATATTTAATAGTTGGGTTTGGGATCACAACATCCTGGTAAGGATTTTTATGCTTAAGCTACTGGTAGGAACTGTCATCTTACATCCATCGTAATGTAGGTTTCTGTCTTGAAAAATAGGTTTGAATTTGCTACTTGTTTCAGGCTTAGAGGTTTGATCCTCCGGTTCAGGCAATAGCAGCTCATGGTTTTAGATACAGAGGTCCCAGGTTCAATGTCTACCAATGATCCAAACAAAGCTGTTACATCTTTATTTTTGTGGGGGTGTCCAGCTTAAAACAATTTAAAGGGGTCTGACTTTTCAGACAAGGTTGAGTGCCCTCCCTTGGAAAATCTTTAAACCCTTTAAAGGAGTCTCAAGTTGGGACCCACAAGTCACTCATTAGCCCTGGCAACTGAAATCAAGTAAGAGCAGACTGGCTGGACAGAATTCAGTGGTCTGTCTGTCAAGGAGGAATCTGAGAACCTCAGATTTCTCTCTGTGTCTAGGTGTCTTTCCTTCAGTGCCACCCACTGAGCATCCTTTGGAACGTCGTCTCAGTCCATTTGTAACTTTTGGCCATCAGTTTCCATGACCACCCCTTGGTGCTGCATTTCCATTGGCTTCTCCCTCTTCTCAAGTCCCCTACATCTCCAGCCAGCTAAAATCAGGACTTGCAATGCCTTGACTTATTTTCACTCATTCTCCTTTTAACCCTGGAGATGAAAGCCAAGCCCGTACCATTTGCCTTGTGCATGACACGAACCCTGCTCCCCAGCAGCCGTGTCACTATGGCTACAGAGTTCGGTTGTGGTAATATACAAGGCAGGAGAGGAGTGGAAGGGCCGGAATCTTATTACTCTTCAGAGGTACATTACATGGCTCATTGCACCGTCTGGAAGGTTAGGGCTTCTTTAAGAGCACGTTCCTGGAATGGGGTAGGCTAATAGAAAAATGTCCCTTCAGACGCTTCCAAATAAAACCAGTTAAGGGCATAAATGGCTGCTTTTGTCAGCAGTGAAGTGACATATTGCTCTGCTCCGGTGAGAGGTTAATGCTCTTAACTGCAGTGAAGTAACTCGTGCGCCTATAACGGTGACACACTGTGCTGGCCAGCTGAATGCTCCTGCCTTAGAGGGCTCACGTTCCACAGCCAGGGCCGCAGCTCAGGGCATGGGTGAAGGAAAGGGGAGGCGTGAGCACAGCCTGCCACCATTAGACTTTTGACAGAATGGTGGGCAGATACTAACAAGTGACCGGTTACTCTGGGGCATTGGTAATGGACCACAGAGCCTTATGCTTAGGGCCCTTCCAAATTCACAGTCATGAAAAATGCGTCACGGACTGTGAAATCTGGTCTTTTGTCTGCTTTTACCCTATACTATACAGATTTCACAGGGGAGACCAGCGTTTCTCAAATTGGGGGCCCTGACCCAAAAGGGAGTTGCATGGGGTTGACAGGTTATTTTAGGGGGTCACAGTATTGCCACCCTTACTTCTGTGCTGCTGCCTTCAAAGCTGGGTGGCCGGAGAGTGGCGGCTGCTGACTGAGGGCCCAGCTCTGCAGGCAGCAGTAAGGGTGGCAATGCCATCCTTACTTCCACGCTACTGCTGGTGGTTCTGCCTTCAGAGCAGGGCTCCCGGCCAACAGCTGCTGTTCTCCAGCTGCCCAGCTCTGAAGGCAGCATCACTGTCAGCAGCAGGGCAGAAGTAAGAGTAGCAGTACTGCAACCTCCCCCTACAACAGGGTAGGCAACCTATGGCACGTGTGCCAAAGGCGGCACGCGAGCTGATTTTCAGGGGCACTCACACTGCCCCAGTCCTGGCCACTGGTCCGGGGGGGGCTCTGCATTTTAATTTAATTTTCAATGAAGCTTCTTAAACATTTTAAAAACCTTATTTACTTTACATACAACAATAGGTTAGTTATATATTATAGACTTATAGAAAGAGACCTTCTAAAAACATTAAAATGTATTACTGGCACGCGAAACCTTAAATTAGAGTGAATAAATGAAGACTCGGCACACCACTTCTGAAAGGTTGCCGACCCCTGCCCTACAATAACCTTTTGACACTCACCCCCCACAACTCCTTTTTTGGGTCAGGACCCCTACAATTACAACACCTTGACATTTTAGCTTTAAATAGCTGAAATCATGAAATTTATGATTTTTAAAATCCTATGGCTGTGAATTTGGTAGGGTCCTATTTATGCTCCTTGGTCACAGGCTCAGAGAGATCAAGCTGTTGTTGTCTGTCAGCTCAGTGGCCTGTGTGAAATGAGTTTGCCAGTTCTCAGTTTTGTCCACCTCACAAAACATCTAGCAGTTCAATGGAGCCGGGGGAAGAGCTCAGCAGACAGGTCACAGATGGAGAGGATCATAGATCTATCAGTGCCCTTCTCTGTTCAGCACTGAAAGGGTTAACTGAAGGCAGCGGCTAGATTGTTTTCCCTGAAGTAATGCCCAGGCAGGATCAGGACCCCTATTGTGCTAGGTGCTGTACAAATGCCTTGCCTGACCTGATCCCTGCCCTGAAGACTTCTCAATCTAATTGAGAGGTGGCTCAAAGGGAGGATTTAAAAATGGAAAGTAAAATCATATTGTTGCTGAGTCGAACTCCTGGTTTTAACTTCTGAAGCAAAAGTGCTCCAGGGAGCTCAGCCTTTGGGTTCCAGACAGCACGGCCATTTCTCCCCCCGTATTTTGGATTAAATTATCATCAAGGAAACATTTAGCTGGTGGAAAAATATGAAAAGTGAAGTGTCTGGCGTCGGGGATTATTAATTCGTGGGCTGATCTACTCTGAGAACCAACCCGTGATTAACAGGAAATGTTTCTGGCAATTGTGGGGGGCAGGGGAGAGGGGGCGGAATTGCTAGCCAGAGTGGGAGGCTGGGATATGGGATGGGGAAATGCTCAGCAAAGGAGAGTGTTGCTTTCACGGCTGCATGGGGCATAACGTGATTATTCTCAGGTTGTCTCCCAGGCCAAATGCGGAAAACATGTTATTTAAATTTCAAAAAGATCCGATTCCTCGCCGAACGGCTGTCAGAGCTGCTAAGTGTCACCACAAAGCAGGTTAGAGCTGCTGCTTGGGCGTCTCTTCAAACTCCTGGAGGAATCACCACTAGCTCCTGGGGACGTGAGCAGGAGGTGCCGGTTTGGGAACACGGGGAGCGGATAGACATTTGTATGTTGGTCTGTTGCACCTCCCTTGTGCATAGTGTGGGATTCAGCCCTGGGTGGACGAGCCCGCGCTAGGCCTGCATCCCAGTCAAGTCCCATTTTAGCCTTCTCTTGATGGATTAAGTGGTGCATATGTGACTGCCACCATCTTGGCCAACCCAGTGGGGATTGAAGCAGGGACTGAAAAGCCTGCATCTCTAAAGCCTGAATGTCCTCCACTCATCCGCCCGCACGCATGTGTTCACTGCCTCTTGCTTACGGTTTCCCTTTCCCACCCCTTGTTCAGCTCCATCCCTTACCCTCCTGCTGCTCTTCTCTTGTTATTGCAGAGGATCCAACCATTCCTGCCCTGACTACACCCCACCCACCTGTCCTGCCTCAGACGCCACTCCATCTCCATTCCTGCCCTAGTCCACCACCCTGTGTGCCCGTTTGCTGAGGGCTTTTCTCCTGTCCTGGCCTCCTGCCCAGGATGTTCCCTCTATCCTGCGCTCCTACAAGTTTCTTCTCCGGTGTCTTTTAAGAGCAGCTGAGGACGTGGCTCGGTGCAGCTGCTTCTCCCAGCCCCTCCCTTCATTCCTTCTGCCCTCCACCCTTGGTGCTGTGTCCATGCATGCATGGCAGTAATGAGGCTGCGAAGGGAGCGGAAGCTTCCCCCCGACCTGAAGCCGAAGCAACTGAAGCAAACGAGCTGTTACTGTTGTTTGTCGATAACAAGGCTGGGCCAGCCTGGCATTAATTGCCTGTGGGGGTAGCCGTGGGATTACCGTAACCTTTTAAAAAGGGGCTGTGGAAGCAAAGAGGGAGATATTGCATACGCCAGGCTTGCTGGCTGCAGAGCAGCTGACCTGATTGGGAACTCCTGAAATGACATCACCAATGGCTTTGGTGGTGGGTCTCCCCCAGCCCCTTGTGTGTGTTTGTTTCCTGCATCAATAGACCCCTGCCCAAGTTGGCACAATTAGCAGTCTGTGCTTTGGAGAGGCAGGGGGTGGAAGGTCAGGGGGGCTAGAGGGCAGGACTCATATGCAGGGCTGGTTCCAGGCACCTGCTTACCAAGCAGGTGCTTGGGGCGGCCACTTCAGAGAGGGGCGGCACGTCCAGCTATTTGGTGGCAATTCGGCGGATGGTTCCTCACTCCTGCTTGGAGCGAAGGACCTCCCGCCGAATTGCTGCCGCAGATCGTGATTGCGGCTTTTTTTTTTTTTTTGGGGGGCTGCTTGGGGCGGCCAAAACCCTGGAGCCGGCCCTGCTCATATGCATCAGTAGAGCTGTTTGTGGAGAGCCAAGGCATGGAACAGCAGGTTGCTTGCAGAGCAGGTGAGAGAGCGTTGGCCTAGCTATGTGGGGGAAGCTGCTAAATGCACTTCCATCATGGGGTCAATTTCAGCTCTGTTCTCCTCCATTTGTGCACACAGCTTCCCTTCTGGAGACCAGCTGCCTCCAGAGCTTTTTGTGCCTCTGTCTCTGGTATCCTTACTGTTATGCCTAGTGGTCCCAACTTGGCTCAGAAACCACTTGCACTAAGCCCTGTATGCGCACATAGTGAGAGACAGTTCCTGTCCTGAAGAGCTCACAATCTGAACAGATGAGGCAGACACAGGGTGAGACAAAGGGAGGATTATTATCCCCATTTTACAGATTGGGGTGGGGGAACTGAGACCCAGAAAGATGAACTGACTAGTCTGAGGCCACACAGGGGCGTCTGTGGCAGAGCCAGGAATTGCACCCAAATCTTTTGAGTGCCCATCCAGTTCTTTAAGCACAAGACCAGCTTTCCTCTGTCTCTATCTCTATCCCAGATTCCTTCTCTCCTCCCCTTTCATTAAAAGCTTTCCATACTTTGCCTGTAGGTCTCCCTTGCAGTAGACACCATTACATTTTATTGTTACCCCTTTTGGTCTGAGCAGCTGGTTAAAATTTGGGACCCTGGCAGTTGCTCTAGTTGGGAGGAGAAATTGTTTCCCCAAACACAGGAGGAACAAAACAAACAAACCCACAGACATTTCCTTTGTTGGTTGTCCCAAGCCTGCCTTTCCAGCCAGCACTCTGTATGCAAAGAGCTTTGTCTCTTAGCTTTATCTCAGGACCACATTACTGTGCTTCCAGGTTACGTCTACTTGGCTTTTTCTCTCTGCTTGTGTCTTTTGTCTCCTTGTCTTGTGCCTCTTGCGTGCGCCCACAGACCAGAGAAACTGTTCCCCCAATCAAAGCCCTGTCCATACACTTGAAACCCTTTGAGCCACATAATTCAGCTTCTGCTCTGCTTTTCCGGGTGCCTATGTTTTGGGTGCTGCTGCTGTTGCTTCAGTCACGTGATCACAATGAATTCTTTACATTTATTCTGAATGAAAGACAGTGGCCATGTTTGACCCATAACAAGGTTTAGCTCAAGCCAGAACAGTGTTCTACTGCCTGATACTGTCTCTGCCCAATGTTTGCAGTGAAGGGAACCCATGCTGGACAAGGAAGCGCTCTGAGCTTAGGCCACAAGTTGGTGACGAATGTTCACTCATTTCCTGTGCTAGCGGTGCCTGGCTGTTGGCAAAGGGGTGAATGACACATCTGTCTCAAGAGCCAAAGGCAATCCTAGGGAGAGCGGACGTGGCTTCCGACAGCATTAATGGACGTTAGCTGCGATTCATACGAGACTCAGACTTTATAGCCAGTATTTTGCCTCAAAATTCTTCCAGACGCACCTGTACTGGAGATTCTACGAAGCCTGATGGGCTGACGGGGAGGGAGATGGACCTGGGGTGCTGATAAGCACCTAACTTCTGTGCTGGAGGACCTGATGCAGGCTCGAGCTCTTGTATGTTTGATCTGTGCACAGTAGGCAGCATACACAGGGTTGCAGGTAACCTCCCCTTTCCTACCCTGGAAGTCTCTGCACCATCTCCTGTCCCTGGAGGGCCCTGGGCCCTGTCCTGCCTGTTGTGTGGGTTGGGATAAGCTCAGGGGGTGAGGGGAATGGAGTTGCCACTCTCCCAGAGCTCCCTCAGAAGCCCCAGCTTCACAGACCCCATTGCCTTTCTGCCTCATGAAATGTTAATGCTTGTGCCTTATTAACGAGCTCCCCAGAAACTGCGCTTTTTCCAAGTGCAGGCTCTATTAAAATGCATCCAGGTCCCCGCAGGTCTCAGGCAGGACAGAAGCAGATGCTCACGAGGATTATACAATAAGCCAGCACTGTGCATTGATCCCACACGTATGCCGGTGCATCAGAATGCCGTGCGCTCCGCTCTATTAAGTGTTCTGAGGAGGATTGGCCAGAGAGAGCATGATCCAGCTGCACCAGTGCCTGATTCCTTCTGGTCTAAACCAGATCCCAGATCAAATGCTCAGCGAGTGTGGGACAAGGTGAAAAAAGGCCCTGGGAGCTGGAGAGAAAGAACTGCCATGTGCCTACTACCATATGTGCTGCCCCCAGGCATGTCTGCCTGCTTATCATCTGTCTATTGCTTCTCACTCTGGTATCTAGGGAAGGGGAAGTTGCAGGGTAGAACGTATGTAGCTTGGGAAGACAGGAATCTGGGCAAACTCTGTGTTCTGTATTGTATTTTGCAGGGTAGGTTTTTAACGTATATGCTGTGTTAGTACTTAGCACTTGTCTAGAGCTTGGCAAGCAACCGTCCCAGCAGAGAACACTCCCCAAGCCACTGCTGGGGAAGGGTGTGGGATAAATAGCTGGCTGTGCATGTGTCGGGGATGGGGGGACTGTAGCTACTTCCATCCCTGCCTTTTCAAGTAGGGTGTTTGACATGGCACATCAGAGCCAGCTGCGGGTGTGATCACGGCTACACCAGTTCTAGCCTCTCCCAGCAGGAGGCGCTGTAGGGAATGGTGCAAGTGCAGTGGCTGTAGGGCCATTCCAATTCTGGCCTTTCCCAGCAGGGAGTGCTGCAGGGAGAGGTGCTGGAAGGCTGTATTCCAAACAAGGCTTGAAATGTCTCAGTTGCAGAGATGGCTTTAGAAGCTGTCTGATTCTCTTAACAGCTGCTTTGGTAGACAACAGCTTAGCAGGCCTGGGTGTGGGGGAGCTCTTGGTGGGGCCTGTGAGCACTGATGGAACAAAGCAGGGAGCGGGAAAAAACAAAGCCAAGGTTTCCCACCTAGGTAGCTGCTTGCCATTTGCTAATTACCAGGGCTCTGCAAATACTTCTGTTAGGAAACCCTCCTTGATGCTGCCATCTGTCTCTGCCAGTGGAAACTGGGGAACAGCGGACGAATCCAGGATCCTGGTTGGTTTGTGGGGGAGGGGAAATTAGGGAAGAAATTACTGATGCAGTCGGGTGACTTTAAAATAGCACCTGGCTCTCCTTGGGCAATTCATCATTTTGACAAAAATTTAGCCCTTGTTCCTTCTCCGGGGTGTGTGTGTGTTTGTATATGTGTGTGTGTTTTTGTTTTTTGTTTTTGCTGATTGCTGGGATTCCAGGAGCAGATGCTGCAAATCCAGCTGTGCACTTGGCAGGCCGGCATTTCCGCTTCTCCAGCAGCTCTCTTCACTGCACCGCTCCCCTTCTCCCTGGTCCTGCCTGGCTGCAAGCGGTCCTGTTGGGTCTCTAGCTCAGTGCTCTTAGCTTGCTTAGACTAGGGGCTGTCCACGTCCATGGGACGATACTAGTGCAAGTTACTAATGCAGGCAAAAAAAAAAAAGGGGGGGGGGGGGGGGCTGGTATGGCTAACTCCAGATATGCCTCACCAGAGCCAGCCCTGTCTTACACCAGGGCAGTGCATCTCTACTGGAGGGGCTGCAGTGATGCAGCTGCTTTGCTGCGGAAGCACCTAGGATACACTGTGTCTATGGGCAGTGGTCACGTGGCCCCCTGGGGGAACCAGTGGGGAAGGTGCTAGCTGGCTGGGACCCAGCACATCATAGGAGGTGATTCTGTTCTAGAGTTGGGCGAATAATTAATCCCTATTCACTGAATCATGGACTAGAAAAATATTGCAAATTCATGGCATAAATTATGCACTGAATATTATTTGATGATCTCTGATCCCCCTGCTGCTTCTTGCCTGGCTCAGGTTAACCCCTTCCATGCCAGATGCGTACCTCTAGTCCGAGCAGACCTTAGGGAAATTCATGTTAAATACAGGTCCTGTTCTGGCTGCAGATATACACACTGATCTGGTGGCAGCTGTCTGTGACCCTCCTAATAGGAATTGGTAATGCGGATCGCAGGGGTGAATACGCCAATGTCTCAGTCGGGTGACAGTGCCCACGTTTTCTGACTTAGATGCCTGAGAGCGTCTGACAATGTGACTCTCATTGAAGTCAGTGGGGGAGTGGAGGTTGCTCTGGGTCTGGCCCATTGTGATGCTGAGGGCTGGAATTTGCCATCAGATGGGGGCAGAGGGGGGTCCTGTGCCAAGTTTTCTGAAGTATTAACACACTTAAAAAAAAAAAATGCTCCAACTGCCTGGTGTTTCCTCAGCAGAGACCAGGAAATGGTTCTCGGTTGGAGCTGCACACAGCAATGAACCCTGCAACTGCTCGTAGAATCATAGAAACACAGGTCTGGAAGGGACCACAAGAGGCCATCTAGTCCACCCTCTCCGCTGGGGCATATAGTGTACCTAGTATACTTGCATCTTTGCCCTCAGCCTGGAGTTCCAGAGACAGGCTGGCTCAGGCAGGGTGACCAGATAGCAAGTGTGAAAAACTGGGACGGGGGTGTGGGATAATAGGTGCCTATATAAGAGAAAAAAAAAACAAATGGGGACTGTCCCTATAAAATCGGGACATCTGGTCACCCTAGGGGGGGTCTGGGTTAGGCCTCTGGGGTGCTGCCTTGGTGAATGGGTCTGTGAGGGGCAGGTGGTTTGCTACGGTGCTTGACCAATCAGATGGACCATGCTCTAGTCTTCCCAAAGCTCCATTTGCTCAACTGGGCCACCGTGCCGGTGGATGAAGGGTAAAATCTATGTCTGTTGGTGGACTTGTACCTTCCTAAGGGCTACTCCTGCAGCTCGTCTTCTGTTTCCCTCTCTGGAGAAGTGGGATCCAACCATCTATTCATCCTTGGAAATCAGTTCTCTGTGTGAGACACCCTGAGCCCGATGCTCTGCTGAGCCTGCCTTTGCCCTTTTATTGACACTGCTTTGGCAGTGCAAAGGAGCCTGAGGCCTTAGTGTAAATAGGAACCAGGCTCCTCTTGTGATCAGTCACCAGTGCACTGTCCGTGCAAAATGCTACCAGTGTGGTAGCGCTTTACACCCACACTTTACTGGTGGGAATGACTGCGCCCAGTGCAGGGCGGCAGGTTGTCATCCCCTGTCCTTTGCATGAACGGCGCAATTCACGCCTAGGCAGATAACACATGTGAGGCCCTTGCATCTCACTTCTGGCCGAAGGGGAATATTTCACCCAGTTGCTTGAGGTGACCCCCTGATAGTAGCAATTGGCCCAGCACCTCTGTGTCAGGCTGCAGTGGCTTACACAGAGACCGTGAAGCAGCACCAACTGTGACACACGTCATTCACCACGTGCCTCTAGCTGTGCAGCGATGCCAGCATCACACATGCCCCCCGGGGGGTTTATTTACCCAGTAGCCACGCAGTTAACCATTGCCGCTGCTGCATTTTCACATGGATCTTTGTAGGAGTTGTACCAATTTGTTGCCTATGCTCATATGTCCATATACAGACACTTCTTTTTAAAAGCAAATATCTTCTGTGTTCAGGCTTTGATTGGGAATGAGCCAAGCTGTAATTACAGCGGCATTAGTGAAAGAATATGCTGGGAGAGGGGGGAGCAAAGCACCCAGGAAACCTAAAGTGGCCATAAATTCCTAGTTGGACCCTTGTTTTCCCCAGCCCTCTCCCCTTCACCTCGCCCCATGTGGCACCCAAGCAGCTGCTCTCCTCTTGTCCTTGCCACAGGGACCTGCAATGTAGAGGTGTCTCTTCAAGGCCTGGATTTTCAATGGAAGGAAGCGTTGCCAAATAATCAGTTCGGTGCCTCCCCACTTGCGGTTGCCACGCTGCTGTGTGGCATCCCGGCTGGCAGGAATGTGGCCGATGACTGCTGCATTGAATGAGTGGCTCGGCTGGGTTCTGGTGATGCCTATCCCAGTCGTAGCGTAATAGGCATAGTGCGGTGTGTGCCTGGACACTGCAGCTGGGTCTCGGTGCTGGGGCATGCCAGAATGTGGTAGCCACCCTTTGGTGGTGATGCCCTGTTCTGGCTCCCCAAGTTACATACATCCTCTCCTCTTCCCTAGTTTCGGGGCATGTCAGCAGCATCAGCCACTCTGCCATCCCTCTGAGTAACACCCATCCCCTTTCCCTCTCTCTGCTCGGACAGGAATGGATCCTGCCACCAACTCCAAAAGTAACCACTGCCTAGATGCGGCCAAAGCCTGCAACCTGAATGACAACTGCAAGAGACTGCGCTCGGCCTACATCTCCACCTGCAGCAAGGTGATCTCGGCCACCGAGCGCTGCAACCGCCGCAAGTGCCACAAGGCCCTGCGCCAGTTCTTCGACCGGGTGCCCAGCGAATACACCTACCGGCTGCTCTTCTGCTCCTGCAAGGACCAGGCCTGTGCCGAGCGCCGCCGGCAGACCATAGTCCCCAGCTGCTCCTATGAGGACAAGGAGAAGCCCAACTGCCTGGATCTGCGGAACATGTGCCGGACGGACCATCTCTGCCGGTAAGAACTGTCCTCCCTCCCTTCCGGGCCATCCACAAGTGCACGCTTTGGTCTTGGTTCTCCACCTGCATGGCATGATGGGAAGACTAGAATAGGGATGCCCTACAGACCCACATGGGGCGTTCCCTGCAGATCTGGTGGGGTCCAAAGGCCTGAGGGCAAATCCTTTTCTATCTGCCTGGTCTCCCAACAAGCCTGGATCCTTCCCAGTACCTCCAAGCAGCCAGGACATTGGAGGTGGGGGGAAAAGAAGCCTCCTCTTCCATTCCCAACTCTTCTCACCCGCACCCGCATGAGCCAGGCCGAGGAGTGGGCAGAGGGGATGTTGTGCTGGAGTGTGGAGGGAGGCACAGAACAGTCACAGCACTGCATCAATACAATGATGCAGTGATTGGCCTCCTCTGGCTCCCTGGCAGTGCCAGGATGTGCAGCTGGTCTGTGTACATGTTTGCAGTGGTCTCTTCTGCACTATGCTCTTGCAGAGCTGGTTAGCCACTGGCAGCTGGGTTGATCCTGGTACTGGTTGTTTGGCTGGTCTCTGGCCCCATGCTGAATTTGGCTGGTTGGCTCTCTTCTAGGTTTTTAAACTACTGGTGTGAACTGGTGCACGGTTCCATGTGCCCTTAGACCAGGGCGGTGCAACTCCAGGATGTCAATGGAGCTGCGCCGCTTCCTACTCGCAGAGGATGGGCCAGTTGTCTCTGATATGCTTGTCGTGACATGGTGCTTCCATGTTCCACAGTAGGCACCTTGCTATGTAATCCATCTGCTGTGCATTCTCTTTGCTGGTTTTAACTCCCTCGGGAGGAGCCTGTGACTTAAGAGATTAACTCAGATCCTTCTCGGTCACCCCCCTTGTTGCTGGATGAGTGTGTGGTGTTGTAAACAATCCCCGATGGCTGCACATTTCTGCTGATTGGTGTCTGGGGGATCCTGTACCAAGGTATAGCCACTCGGGTAAGCTGGCTGCCTGCCCATACGGCCTGCAGACCGAGTGTTCCATTATTCCTTGATGGGATACTAGAAGAACTCAGGCTGGATTGTGTAGTCCAGGCTCCGTCTGCTGTTGGGGAGGAGCTTTATACTTTATCCATAGACTTGGATATCTAGAGGTGTCCCCTCTGCTGGTTCATTGCCTTGGCAGTGATGTTCTGTCGCAGCTGTTCAGATTCCTTCGTCTGTCTGCTGGCATGTGTAATCTGTCTGTCTGCCTAGCCTACCCCAGCCTAACCTTTCTAGGTATTTACACCGTTCTCATCATCATGTCATCCGACCTTCCATGGGGAAGGTCTACAGCTGTACTTAGGAATTTGTTTTAAGTTTTTGTCTAATGTCATTGGCTTGCTGGAAGCGCCAGGGAATTTAGCGCCCAGATCTAATGAGAGTTTTACGGAATCTGCTCTACGGGGGGAGCTGGTTGAAGTATTTCTGTGTGTGACAGCCTTCCTCGTTACATTTTGAATTTTGAATAACAAGGGAGAGACAGTTTTCCCTCTTGCTTTTTATTTCACCAGCACTGCTAACAAGCCCAGGCTTAAGGGGAAGTACAGTCTAGACTCTAGCGGTGAAGGCCAGGGAGTGGGAGTCCAAAGACCTGGGTTCTATTCACCAGCTCAGCCACTGACCTGCTGTGAGATCTTGGACCAGTCACTTCCCCTCTCTGAGCCTCCTGTTCCACTCCCACCCTTTCTCTGTCTTGTCTATATGCACTGTGAGCATTTTGGGCCTGGGGCTGTCTCTGACTGTGTGTTTGTACAGTGCCTAGCATGCTGGGGTCCGGATCTCTGTTCAGGCTCCTAGTCACTGCAGTAATAGAAATAATAAGCAAGTAACAAGGAGTCCTCATTCGATGCTTTGTGTCTGGAG
Organism: Trachemys scripta elegans; assembly: GCF_013100865.1. Taxonomy (NCBI): domain Eukaryota; kingdom Metazoa; phylum Chordata; order Testudines; family Emydidae; genus Trachemys; species Trachemys scripta. The sequence goes on from NC_048299.1 coordinate 152,189,443, forward strand.
GATTGGGATGTAGGGGAGCTGCCTTTCAGTGGCAGGCAGGTGTAGGGAAAAGGAAGACGGCCTGATGGTTAGGGTGTTAGCTTGGGCCCCTGGGCCCCTGTAGTCAATGCCCTGCCCTGCCTCTGACTGACCATAGACGTAGCCTCCTGGGGGTGTCTACGCTGTGTTTTAAAACCCACGGCAGTGAGTCTTAGAGCCCCAAACTACAGACTCGGGCTCATGCTGTGGTGCTAAATACAGCTGTGTAGCCTGGGCTCTGAAGCCCACCCCAGCCTTCATTTTTAGTGTTGTAACGCGAGCCAGAGTCTGTAGACCCAGGCTGAGACGCTCTGCGGTGGGTTTTAAAACGCAGTGTAGACGTGTCCCCACGGCCTCAGTCTTCCAATCGTACAATGGGGATAAAGCACTGCGCTACCACACAGGGGTGCTGGGAGGATAAGCCCATGAAAGACTGTGAGGTGCTCACTGCTCAGATACTACATTTCAATACCATTCAGAGATAAGTTCTTGCTTTAAAAACCCACGCCCTTATCTCCACTCTTAGTGACGTCTGTTGGTTTCCCTGTGTACAAACTAAGTCGAGCGCGCTCCAGACTTTTCTCTGAGCATTATTATTCCTACAGCAAAAACTCCCCTTACTCTCCCCAGTGGCAGATTGGCCGCGTAAAGAATTTGTTTAATATCGGAGGAGGGTCCATTTCCAGTCGAATGGCTGCAGGCTCTCGGGGTTTAGTGCCAAAATAGAATCCTAGGACTGGAAGGGACCTCCAGAGGTCCAGTTCCCTGCCCTCATAAAGCTGTATCTACTTCTCCTCTCCTTGGAAAGGAGTATGTTTGAAACTTCTGAATGTGGCTTTTCATCCACCAGTAATACAATAAACCAGTGTCTATGAATAAATTATACGGGGCAGGCTCTGTGCAGCGTCAAATTAAAGGCAGCTCTTTGTCAGCAGGTCTGCCAGCCCGACGCTTGCTCAGAAGTTAAATGCTGTGGATGTGTCCGACTCGCAGAGGGAAATAACCTGCATTAGGAAAGAGTTGAGAGAGAGTGCCTGAGAGAATGTAGCTCTGCAGCGCACAAATTATAGACCCCTTCCAGCATGAAACGAAGTTTAGACTGAAAGGGGAGGGAGAGCAGCAGGAGTGCGGGAAAGTGTGCGACATTTGCCTTGTGTGTTTTCACTTTGAAATATGTTCCTGGCAAAGAAGAGAATTTACAATGGTGCATCAGAGCCCTAGGGCTGGGGAAGCAGGACTTCTGGGTTCTATCCTTAGCTTGTGGAGGGCAGCGCAGGTCTAGTGCTTAGAGCAGGGGATGGGGAGTCAGGACTGCAGGATGCTATTTCTGCCTCAGCGAGTGAGTGGGGGCTAGTGGTTAGAGTAAGGGGGCATGGAAGCCAGGACCCCGAGGTTCCATTCCTGGCTCTGCCATGGGCTAACTGGGTGGCTCTTGAGGCCAAATTTTCAAACTTGAGTTGTTAAACACGGGCACTTAAATTTTTATTTAGGTGCCTATCTTTTGCCACTGAATTTGAAAAGTTTGGGCTTATCCTCTCTGCCTGTTTGTTCTCTTAGTAAAATGTAGATAGTGATAGTGGCCTATCCCACCTATAGCTGTGATGAATTAAACACTTGGAGAACATTTCATGACTATGCTAAGAAAGTACAAAGTAGATGTTAAAGTCAGCCTGTATAGAACCCAGAAATTCTGGTTTCCAATGCCCCTGCTCTACCTGCTAGACCTACACTGCCTTCCAGATCCCAGCATAGCACCTGGAGCTGTAACTCCCAGTCCCTTGCTCTCGCCCTGAGGGCATGTCATGCTTGTCTGCTTAGACTCCTTATTGTCTGGTGGCTTTAGGAAGGGATAGTGCTGGTCTTGCACAACAATGTCCTTCCTTGCAAAGGGTTAATCTATCCAAGGCATCCCGAGATACCAGTGTGGAGTAGCTGGTATCCCTGTTCACATGCAATGGGATTCTGACATGCTTGGGCAGCTCACTTGACCTGCTTTTGTTTGCAGCTGTAAAGCTGTTTAGAAGAAGAGACCTGTCTGCAGACATGTGCGGCCCAACACCTGAGCTGTGTTTCCCTGAGGGATGCAGGTGGAAAAAAACAAAGAAGAATTTTCTTTTTAACTGTCAGGCTGTGAGCTAGAGAGGAAATCTGGTTCCTGGCATTTGAAATGGAAATGGCTCTAGCAGATCCTCTGGCTGAGTTTATAGCTGGGGTGCATGCGTGGGTGGGTGTTTGTGTGCACCACTCTGTGTCTGTGCACATGACGTAACCTTTAATTAAAAATGAATCTCTAATTCCTGGAGACTCCAGGACCATTCTGGAGGGTTGGCAGCCCTAGAAAAGAACTTTATGAAAAAAGTTGAGGTTTTGGCATTTGGTTTGATTCCACATTGGGACAAAACTGAGACCTTTAGAAAAACCAGAGAGAGAAAAACACGTCTACACAGACAAAAAGTACCCACAGCAGCAAATTTCAGAGCCTGGGTCAACTGACTTGGACTCATGGGGTCTGTGCACGGGGCTTAAACTAGCAATGTTGGCATTCCCACTTGGACTAGCCTGGGCTCCAAGGCCCTCACCTCTTGCCAGGTTTCCAGCCTGAATCTGAATGTCTACACTGCTATTTTTATCCCAGCAGTGCATGTCTGAGTCAGTTGACCTGGGCTCTGAGGTTTTTTAGGTGTTAGACATAGCCAGAGTGCCACTCCAGAAAAGCCAGGTGGCCAGGCACTCACCTGGGATGTGAGAGATCCAGGTTCAAGTCCCTGCTCTGGTGGCCTTACCACTGGGCTATAGAGTCATCCTTTCTGGCCCTGGCTCAGTGCAACAAGCAACAGTTCCAGCAGGAGAGACCCCAACCGCAGAATACCCTGGGGGTCAGGGCACTCACTTGAGATGGTGGAGACCCAGGGTTATGCCCCTGCTCCAAATCAGGAAGACCAAGGACCTGAACCTGGGTTCCCACATCCCTGCTACGTGCCCTGACCACTGGGGCTCTCTCATTTTGACCAGGAATTCTATCCTGGGCCCAAGAAACTTTCTGGGGAAAAGTTTTGTTGAACCTGCACCATTTCAGTGAAAAGTTTTAGTTTAGACAAATTGGCCTTTTCCAATGACAATAAGTGTTGTTGAAAAATTCCTGATCCACTCGACTGCCCAGGTGCCTTAATCCCCATCAGCAGCACCCCCAGTTATTCTGGGGTCCTCCACAGCTTTGCCAGTGACCCTCAATTCGGCCCTGCTCCTCCCCCACCCCTGCCCAAGCTCATACCTTGCTCTTCTATCCCTGGAACAAGGCTGGTGTTTGTGCCAAGCTGTGGATTTGGTGATACTTGCTCTGGGGGCCTTTCTCGGCCCAGTCTGAGCCTGAGCACTAATGGTGCTGAGAGACTCTCTGGGGGTTCTGTGGTGCCAGCCATCATCACGGGATCTGAGCACTTTCCACTTAAAATCAATAGCAATAGTGAAGTCCCTGGTGGGTTTCCTGTAGTCTCTGGCACTTCTCCCCTTTTGGGGTAAAATCCCAACAACCTCTGCTTGGGGTTAGGGTGGTTGTTTCAAACTGTTATTAATATACTGGGGGTGGGGGGACGTAGGTTGATTAGTTTCAGTGCTGTTTGTTTTGGGGCTTGGCGCTAGAAGCGGGCGTCAGTGTTGTGAGTGCCAGTCTTACGGTGGGAAAACTGAAGTGAGATGAAGTCCCACTGGGGACAAACAGCAGAGTGGAGCTGTTGGCAGTGTAATAAAAATCCACTGATGGAAGCAAAGAGGCTTCTGGGTGTCAGATGGCATGAGTGCACAGGGCCAGCTGTGACGTGGGCATCAGGCTACCAAAAGGAGGACAAACCCTGCATTTCCTATCTCTCCAAGGGGTGTGTGTTGGGGTGCATGTGTCTTAAGATAAATCTAGGTGTGTATGTGTGGGTTGGGTGGTCCATGTTGGGGTTATCTGGATGCTGGGGCCCTTTGGTGTGTTTGGGGTAATTTGTGGGGGCAGAGGATTTGGCAGGAATGTCATAAGGGGCACTTTGGGGTGAGCGATTTGGGGGTCGGGCCAATGTGAGGGTTGTGTGCCAGAGGCAGTTTGGGGAGGGTTTTTTTGTGGATGTGACCATTGGGGTTGGCACGTGGGGAGCTGAGTTGCTTTGGTCTGTGCGCTCTTGTTGTGTTGGGAGTGGGTGGAGAGTGTCATCTGAGATCAGAGAGAGGAAAATCTTGACTGATGTTACAAGGCTGCATGGAAGAGCCGGCCAAGGAAAAACATCATTAGCGATAGTCTTGTCTCAGTGTATCTGAGTCTCCCGCTGCCCCTGTCTATATGACTTTGTCTGTCTGTCTATCTAGCTGCTGAGACTCTCTGTCTTTGGCATCTAACTACAGCACTGTCCCTGCAGAAGGGTTGGGAACCTGCTGTTCCCATTGGAACCTGCACCCAGCCCTCTGTCTCCCTCACAGCTGTTGGAAAGGCTGAAGTGAAACACTTGCCTACAGATTTGTTCCCATAGCTATTAGCCTTTTGGCTGTGGTGGGCACTGGCTTATCCATTGCCGGCTAAGTCTTGAGCATCCAGGAATCTACTGGAGCTGTTCAGATGAGGTTTCTGCTCACCTAGGGATGTCATTTGCATTTCCCATGATGGTGCAGTAAATTTGGAGCTGGGGAGAGCACTTCTACTTCCCTATGCAATGCCCTGATTTGATTCCACATTGGGACAAAACTGAGACCTTTAGAAAAACCAGAGAGAGAAAAACACGTCTGGACAGAACTGAAGCTGGACAGAATCAATCTCTGCTCCTAAAGAGCACGTCTACACTGCAATTAAACACCTGCGGTTGGCCCGTGTCAGCTGCCTTGAGCTGCGGGGCTATAAAATGGCAGTGTTAACGTCTGGGCTTTGGGACCCTCCCTCCTTGTGGGGTCCCCCAGAGCCTGGTCTGCAGCCCAAGCCCAAGTCAGCTGATACGGGCCAGCCATGTGTGTTTTATTGCAGTGTAGACATACCCATAGACTGTAGCTGGGGGAGTCCAAGCTCCTTCAGGGACAGTCAGTTGTGCAGATATTTAGTTCATATTTCTCTGGATTTGCGTTGAATTAAGAAAGTTCCGTGTGAGGGTTGTGAACAGTCCATGTGACTTTGGGGGAAGGGATAGCTCAGTGGTTTGAGCATTGGCCTGTTAAATCCAGGGTTGTGAGTTCAATCCTTGAGGGGGCCATTTAGGGATCTGGGGCAAAATCAGTACTTGGTCCTGCTAGTGAAGGCAGGGGGCTGGACTCGATGACCTTTCAAGGTCCCTTTGGCTGCCGTTGATTCCTACGCACACAAGACAGAGCCAGCACCCACCGTAGTTGTACGTCGCTAGCCTAGCTTTGCCAGCCTGTGAGGTATCACTAAGCACATCTGTGAAACTGTTCCAAGCCCTCACTGTAGGCTGAGCCATTTGGTAAACATCAGCATAAACTTGTCAGGGAAGCCTGGACTGACCTTACCATTTCAGCAAGCCCACATCCAATCTTTACAATAGTAACAATTTGGCATCCAACCCAAATCAGGCTTTTGTTAGCGATGGGCGGACGGGGTTCAGACACAAAATCTGCCCCGACCCTTTGCCCCAGAAGGTTGGACCCGGCCTGGTTTTGAGATCTGAGAACAGCTGCTTCACGTGGCTCCTACTAGTGTGAGATGGAGTGGCAGTGGGAACACACACAGAGAGAAACTGGAGCCAGGGTACCTTACAAGGGAACCTAATGGGGTTGGCTAAGGAGCCATGCTCCTATCTGAATGGAGCCTCCCCAGTCACTAGCAGCCATTGCTCAGCAACCCCTGGAGGATTAGAGCCTTATCAAGCTCTGGTGGGTTTGGTAGGGTAGTGAGGTGCCATGCATGATAACCTTCCCCCTGGTATGCATCCTCTTTGGCTCCAGGCAAGATGTGCTGGCAAGCGGGCTCCACGCTCACTCGGGAGCACCAGAAAGAGCCTAATGTTTGTTTGTAGTTCTGTTTGTTGCTGGAATGGTGTCTCCTCTCCCTTTTTTGTCTCCAAGGCGCTGTACGTTATTTATAAAACGTACAAGGCATTAGCCATGAGCCACTGCCAAGGCTGTAATTCAACCTCAGCATGCTGAGAATGTGTATAAATAGAGCATGCAGGATTTGGCCTCACTCGCTTTGCATCTGTCTCAATTGGGCTGCAGCCTCAGGCAGCCTTTATCAGCTCCTGTGTTACCCCTCCAAGCGCAGTTATGCTGGTGTAGAATAGTCCTGGCTCCAGAACCTCTGCCACAATAACAAACTCAGCTGACTTCCTTTGGAGGATGTCAACCTCATCGTTCTTCAGGACCAGCTGGCGTGGCTTCCTCTTAGATCCTCTGTGGATAGCACAGAGGTGTCATTGTGGCGGCCAGATATTTGTGCTAGTTCTGGATACTCTAACAAACTGGGAGCCACTTAAGACTTGACACAGATCTTCCTGCTTCAGAGGAAGCCCAGAGCCACCCACCTGAGCTCAGAAAGAATCTCCATCAGCTGTTAGCAGTACAGGGCTTGGGGGACACAGTTGAGGAATTCAGATTCCATCCAGTAGAGAGCAGTGGTACACTTACACACTAGCCAGGACAGTATAAAGTACCACAAGTTAGTTTAGTGGAGCATCTTCTCTATGGGCTGTCTATTCCAAAACATGCTTTAAAGAGGTAATGAGATTGGAGGATGTGGGAAGAGATTAAGAGGCATGTACATGGGACAAGAGTGAAGAAAGGTGAAGAGAGGCAGAGGGCAGTCAGAGAGAGTTCAGGGAGGCGGATGGCAGGAGCTGTAGAGGAGAAGGCTCTCAGACCCATAGCCAGGAGGTGTCAGGGAAGGAGTATAGAGAAAGGGGTCTGTGAGGTGGATACTCCTTCTGTATTATGAATAGATGCAGTCTTGGCCTAGTGATGTCTGGGTGGTGCCTCTGTCCCTCCCTGTAGCCCCCTTTTGGAAGCAGTGCAAGCTTTGGGTTATACCAAATAAAGTTGCACTGTCTTTTGGGACCAGAGCTCAGGGTCAGATTTCCAAGTGCTCAGCATCCACAACTGAGGCCAGATTTTCACAAGAACTCAGCATGTTGGGTTCTGGGTTTGGTTAAAAATCTGGCCATTAATGTGACAATGGGAGCTGCTGGGTGCTGGACCCTTTGGAGAATGTGACCTTTATTTAGATGCCCAACTGGCACTACTGAGTGCTTACCCCTTGTGAAAATTCCAGCCATGATGACCCAGCTAGGGTAGTATGCACCACTACCTTCTGTATAGGATGGAATTAGAATCACGCAACTGCCATTGAAAGTGGAGGGTAACTGGGCCACATACAAGTGTAAATTCATTGACTGGACCACCGAGAGCCTGATATGTGCCTGTACTTATCAGTCCTGAGTGGTTGCATGATGCTCATCTTGTTAATCTTTACATGGGACCAAGAGTGCTGATTGCACTCTGAAGCAAATCAACAAGCAGCAATGCTACCTAATAGCAACACAAGGAAGAGATAAAGCTTCTCTGCCAGGATGGGAGGTAATTAAGCCTCCAACTTCCACTGCTAATGCAAGGCAACATGGACTGTAATTGGAGAACCTTTAAGCAGAGATTTCTGCTGTTATCTCACAGCAGTTGGTGTAAGAGGAAAAAGCCCAACAAACCAAAAAAAGCAGAGCCACCTGGAGAGACGTGCTTTTCATGGAAGACTTTCGTGAATATCATGCTGGGGAAGCCTCTCACCTTCTTGGAAACAGATGATGTCCCAAAGTGAGCCGGGATTTTGGAGACCTCGGCTCTATTTTTTAAGATGACCACCTGATTTTTTCAACTCACGCTGAGCACCAGCCCTTGGAAAACCAGGCCCCTTTAAGCTGATTCCAGTTGGGCTCCCCAAATCAGATTTGAAAATCTTGGCCAGGAGGTCTGATCGAAAGCCCGCTTGAAGTCAGTGGAAAGTCTCTGATCAGGCTCCGATGTCACGTTTTTACAGAACAAATCTAACATGGGCAACAGCAGTCAAGATTCATCCTGGGCTTGGAGGGACTTTCTTTTAGGGTAAGAGCAAAGCGGGGAGTTCTCGCTCCAAGATCCATTCAGTCTTTGGCCTCTGCTGAGACTGCCCACAAAGGCATCCATTAAAATACTTGGTTTTGTGATTTGTCCCATTGGAACTGGCCTGAATGAGACCCCCCCCAACTCATCACACAGGCAACTCAACTGCTGTCAAGCAATAATTACATCTGGCCTGGGCTAGATTCCAGCTGGCAGCTCAGTTTCGAAGGTCAGCCAGAATTTCCAGTGTTAGAATCAGAGTTCAGAGATGAGAGATTCAAAATGGCAAGTGAGGGAGTCCCAAGTTCAGGCTGGCCCAGCTCAAAACATCCTCAAGCCAGGAGAGTGGGATGTGCAGTTAAACACCGTCCAGTGTTTGGAGCAGTGATGCAACAGTTGGTGAAAGCATTGTAGCTCAGCTGATGAGAGAGGATTAGTGGGCATTTGAAGAAATAGGCACACAGGAGCTAAACAGCTGGGAACCCAGTGCCGTTATTCAGGGCAGCCTGGGAAGCACTGGTGTTTCTCTATTCAGAACTCTAGTTTCATCTTCCACTGCCACTCAGGTCTCTGCAGACAACAGGTCTCTGTTCTAGTCCCATCTTCCCCCACAGGTCAGGCTGCCAACAGTCAGCTCTGAGGTTTGCCATGGGGATTCAGATACCTCCTCCCATGAAAATGAATGGAAGTTATACATCTGATTTCCTTAGTCAGCTTTGAAAATCTCACTCAGGTCCCCAATCACTTGGGAACAGGCTGGGTTTTAATGCAATGCGCGGCCCCAGTCCCTGAAAGGAGGGGCGTTTACAGACTGGACGGGGTTGTGATGGCAAAAGGCAGATGGGGCTGTTTGCTATGGTGCTGGATGCCGTAGCCTGTGTTAGGTGATGAAGCATGTGTAAATTCTGTACTAGTAGAAGGAGCGTACAAGATTAGATTACAGACACAAGCTGTGACAGCGAGCTGGCTATGGACACCGCTGTAGCTACAAAAAGGTTTCTGCGTATTCTCGGAGGGTTTGGTGCACAGCCACCAGCGAGAAAGCAGCTGCATGGAATCGCAGCAGAAGCTGTTCAAAGCCAATTGCTACAAAATAGCAAAGGCATGCCTGCAGCCTGGGTGGCCAGGAGTTCCTTATCCCAGAAATACCAGGCAGTCTGGCAAGAGAGGCAGGCTCTGCTCAGGAAGGACCCAGGTCTGTGATTGCTGGGCAAGCTGGAAGGGCATTGGCAGAATTGTGTGCAAACCCCAGGAAGAACTGTACTTCAGGACTGGGGGCAGAGTTTGGAAGAGTTGCGCTGGGATGGCAGAGGGTTCTGAAGGTCAGGATTGAGATCTCTAGATGTGATAAGTCTAGTGCACTGACTGGCTGTCTCCCAGCAGAAACTTGTCTTCCTTTATCACATACTGGGTTACCCCAGAACTTCCTCATTGTACCCTGATCACAGACTAGAACCTCCAAACCAAGCAGAACCCAGAGATTGTGGGGGAGAAAACAGGGCTAAGCTCTGATAAGAAAACCTTACAAAACAAGCAGAAGCAAATTCAAAACAAGGATTGGAGACTTCACTGGGTAATGACAACATCCCCAGCCACATTAGAGAGGATAGAAAGCTAGAAGACATGTAAACCCTCTTACTTCAGGGCAGGAGCCAACCAATAACTGATGGGGTCAGTAAGAAACTTCCCTGATGGGCAGGTTATCCCATAATTGCCCACTTCAGGGTCCTTGCAACTTCCTCTGAAGCTGTTGGTCTTGGCCATCATTGAAGACAAGATGCTCAGTAGCACCAGCCCCAAGCATTCAAACATCATGGGTCAGGCCTCAACAAATCATGAGATTGGCTTAAAAAAGATACATTTTAGCTAAAGCTGTTTGGAGAAACTCCAATGGAGCCATATTCGGTCAGAATACGCAGTTCAGTTGACATCTAAACACTTATCAAAGCTGGGTCAGTTTTGCTGGAATTTCCTTTTTGGGGGGTTGGGGGGGAAGAGGGAGAGGGAGCATTCCAGCAATGTTGAAATGGCCTTTTTCAACATTTTTGGAAAAAAATGTTTCATTTTTTCATTTTGAAATGTCTCTTCAATTTGCTGAGTTCCTTAAATTATGTTACATACTATTTGTGTCTTGCAATTATATATTGTAATACAAATAAAAAAATGTCAAAATCAAAACATTTTGATTGACCAGAAACAAAAAAAAAATGTTTTGGAATTTTCTTTCCTTTGAAATTTTTGCTCCAATTTGGAATGCAGCTAAACGTCAAAATCTCAAAATCCTCTAGAAAAATGAACTTCCGACCTATGCACAGCAATAATTTTGGATTCATTTTCTTTGCCTTCTGATTTCTTACCCCCTAGCGTTACACTCAGGTCACATTTTCCAGATTTTCTTCCCAACTGCTAGGTCTTGAAACTTAGTTTTTTAACCATAAAGTGAGATTTTCATTTAATGACATGAATCCAGGAAGCTGGAGCTTTAAGAAAAAAACATCAAACGCTGCAAGACTCATAATAAAACTGCAAGAGCGGGCAACTCTGAAGACTGAGCTGGGTGAGCCACTGGTCTGATTCAGTACAGCAATTCCGATGTTCTTAAATTCCTGTCCTCCCCTTATGAAGCTTGGGCAGGCAGGATGGCTAACATCGTGGGACTGAGACTGACCTTGGAGAAGTAATGCTTGCAGAAGTCAATACTGGAATATTTTTTTTCTGATTCCCCTCCCCTGCCCCCAGATGGAAAGTTTTTTTTTCTTTTCTTTCTTTTTTTAGTTCCTTTGTTTACTGGATGTCGGTGGCATATTCTCAGCCAGACAATCATTCTGGAGATTTCACTGGTTTTTCCTGCTGCTCTCTGACTGCACAGGGCTGGCTTTTAAATGGTCGTCAGACACTGGCCTCTGTCCCATCAATAGTCATAAAGATGGGGAGATAAAAGCTATCAGTTTTCCATTATGGCTGAAAGCAATACTGTAGACAGCTATTTTCTGAATGCTGGAAATTGAGGTATTTTAACTAGCAGACAATGTACCAGCCTGGAGGGCTGCAGCTCATATAAACAGCCTTGCGGGTATGAGAGGAGGCGGTGAAGTGAACAACGTGCCGCTTGCACTTTACCTCCAGTCTCTGCTAACGTTATTCCATTGTGGGCTGGATTGCTGTTACCCAGAGACACCCACTGTGTTCTGTGGATGCCCCAGGCTGCCCCGAATAGGCCAAGGTGAGATTAGAAAAGTCCAAACTGTAGAGGAGCAAACACGGTGGCCAAGAGGGCAGGGACCCAAAATCAGTAACGGCTTCACCCCTGCACTGGTGAAGCCAAATGCTGCCAGCGCAATAGGGATGCTGTTCACTCCCACCATGGCGTGATCAGCTATTCCCCCGTCTAAGACCATCAGAGGCTGGGGCAGCTGACGCAAACCTTGCTCAGGCGGTTGGCTCCCCCTCCATGGCTTTGCCCTTCACAGCTGCACTTCCCCCAGAGAGCTGCAGTAGGCTGCGCTCTCTACCCCTCTGCTAGCCAGCCAGCTGGATGTAAGTCTGTGCTGGCAGTGAGCTTGCATACGCTGTCATTGGTGTCTTTCCACAGCCACACACTCTACGAGAGCCACACACTCCTACACTGCCACCTTTGGATTTTCTTGTGACCGACACAAATGAAACAGTGCAGCCCTCAGGCTGGGCATGCATTTCCTACAGGTAGAGAGGATTCATGCACCTGGAAGAAAGAGATTAGAAACATTGACTGGATTTCTGTGCCCATCTGGAATTGGCTCTGGGTATAGTTCCCTGGTGGGAGGAGAAGATTTGGAACTGGATTTAGTTTGCTGTCTGGAATGGGCCTGGAAATGCAGCAGCCCCATTTTATAGTTGTGCTGCCCAGGGAGGCTGAAGTGGTGCACTGTCTTTGTGCTGGGGTGAATCGCAACGTTGTGGCCTGATCTTAAGAAGTGCTGAGCTGCATCTGTAGCCCCCACTGACGTCACTGAGCACTGCCTGGGGCTTAGCGCTTCTGAAAGTTAGGTCCTGCTGAATGACCTAATTGTGATGGGTTTAGAAAGGGCACCCAGGCTGCAGAGCCTGACCTGGATTTCCAAGCCAACCCTATTCTGGGAAGTTCCGATACGGGACTTGGCTTTAGACATCGGGCATGCTGGGCCATGTGCTTTAGCACCCCAGAGAACAGCTCACCTGGAAAATGAGTTTGGATTGCGCTAAAGCTCCCTGGGGCTGTATCTAAGAAAGAAGCCACTCTGGGCCTGACTCGGCTCCTACTTATGTGCCACCTGCACCCTGATGCGACTCCGTGGATTTTGGTGGCGTTACGCCTGGTTTACACTGGGGTGACCAACAAGGAGAACTGGTCCCTCTCATGCTATTGCTGGACACTGAACACCTGTATACCAGCCTGAGTGCAGCCATCCTGCACCATGCCCCAAGGTACCAACACTGTTTCTGCATGTACAGCATGATTTTCAGAGGTGCTAAGTGCCTCAAACTCCCATTGACTTTACTGGGAGCTGCAGGTCCTGAGCCCTTTAAAAAAAATCCAGCCCCTTCATGTTCAATCCAAAGCCCATGGAACTCAATATAGTTGGGGATTGGTCCTGCTTTGAGCAGGGGGTTAGATTAGATGACCTCCTGAGGTCACTTCCAACCCTGATATTTTATGATTCAATGGAAAGGTTCCCAGGGACTCCACTGGGCTTTGTTGGGGGCCAGACCTCTCCACAAACTCAGGTACTTGGGCTTCTAGCTGTGTATCAGCCCATTGCGTGAATGTTGACAGGGAAGTTTGCAGAAAGCTCCCAGGGCCCTGGGGTACAAGCCTAGGCTTTGGAACTGGCTGAAGCATGTTTATTTGCTTGCACTGTAACGCTAGCAATACAAACAGGTCAGCTGTCCTGTGGTGGCTGGGCGAGTACTGCTTCTCCTGGAGTGCAATGTCCATGCCCATGCCATCAGCATTTCTGATTAGACTCTGTTCCAGGCAGGTTTTTGTGCCTCTGTGCTACCTTTTTAAAGTTTACAGGCCGCAGATGTCTACTGAAATGCAAAACGCCCTCGGCATTATTATTAGCATTAATCCTGCTTATTACAGTAGTGCCTAAGGACCAGCCAAGAATGGGTCCCCACTGTGCCAGGCGCTGCATGACAGAGGAGCAGACAGTCCCTGCCCTGAAGAGCTTGCAAACGAACTATGCAGGGCAGACTCAGGGTGGGGGACTCAGGGCTGTAACACACAAGCAGAGGAAGCAATGGGATGCCATGATTTCTGGGCACTCCCTTAGTTCAGACGCGAAGACTTGGTGCCAACACCTCTCGGATTGGTTGTTCCTGAGGGTCGTGAATGGTTTGGGCAAGGGACTCTCCTGCCTGCTGTAGGGTAAAAGAAATCCTAAAGTCCCAGGATCTTTTTGGGAGAATGAGGCAAACAGGCCTCCCTAAGCCATGTGCTAGAACTGTTTCAACCTGCAGCTTCCAATGAAAGACCCTGAACAGCAGTGACCAATCCTAGCCAAACCCTAAAGGAGCAGGACTTTCTGTTAACTGGGTCTCCGAGTTGCTGTAATTCACACACCACCTCTTCTTTAGTATGGGGCTCACAAACATAAAGGACCGGAAGCAGGGCCAACATGGATAAGTGCTGGGCAAGCTTCCTGCTCAAGCCCTCCACCGATCACCCTTCGCTCTGGTGAGCACCATCCTAGGCCTGGGCTCCTCACTCCTCCTCTGGCTCTGCCAGAGCCTTGACACCGCACAGAGCTGACGTCGCACAATCCTGACCTGCCTCCAATGTGCTATTTGAGGCCCAACACTCCCAAATCCCCATTCTGAGCACACAAGCTATTGCACCGATTCTCAGCTGCAGCACCCCCTGGTACTCTAGTCCTGGGCTCTTCCACAGCTCTGTTAATGTACTTTAACTCCAACCTGCAGCCATGCTGCTATTTCAGATCTGAGACTGCTGCCTCTACCTGTCCAACTTTCCCAATGCGCTGTAATTGTGATCTGCAGTCAGGGCACCGGCGGTGCAAGGATGTTTCGCGTCCTAGGCGAAACTTCCACTCCCCCCCCCCCCGCCCTGATGCGGCATGCGGCAGCTCCTCACCCCAGCTCACCTCTGCTCCGCCTCCTCCCCGAGCACGTCGTCGCTGCTCCACTTCTCCCGCCCCCAGGCTTGCGGCGCCAAACAGCTGTTTGGCGCCGCAAGCCTGGGAGGGAGAGAAGCAGAGTGGGGCGGCGTGCTCAGGAGAGGAGGTGGAGAAGAAGTGAGCTGGGGCGGGGAGTTCCCCTGCGTGCCGTCCCCACCCTTACTTGCTGCAGGCGGCCTTCCCCGCGCTCCCCTGCCCCAGCTCCCTCTGCCTAAATGCCGACGACGATCGGGGCGGCCGAAGATCTGGCCGCCGCGGTCACCGCTGAAGACAATGCCGCCTCCCAAATGCTAGCGCCCTAGGCGACCGCCTAGGTCGCCTAATAGGTTGCACCGGCCCTGTCTGCAGTCCCCTTGGCTCTTCCAGCCCTGGTACAACTAACCCAGTCTCTCATTGTGCCTTACTCTCATTTTCTGACATCTATTGATTTTTCTAGCCCTGTCCCAGTAGCTCAGCCAATGCACCTCTTTCAACCTGAAGTACCCCCTGCTCCTCTAGTCTTGACCTTCTCTCTCACTTCTAATGAGGCAGGTCAGTCCTTACTGCAGCATTTCTTACTAGTCTAGTCCTGGTTCTCTCACTGCAGTGGAGCTTTCAGTTCCAGCAGTGCGAAGCTGGAATGCCTGGGCATGTACTAGGGTTAATACACTAAATGTTGCCACCAGATACTTGACTTGAAATGCTGGCCAGGATACTGGTGAAGTGAGCTGCACAGTCTCAGCCTGTTCTGTAAATAGACTCTGTTCAATGCAGCGTGCCACTGCCTCTTCATTGCTCAGTCTTATTGAAACTCTGTTCTTCCTCACCAGATGGTTGGATTCAGAGATTTGGGATGTGGAGAGGGGAGGTTGGAGAGGCCAGATCTCTAGGTGCCTTAGCATGAAATCCTGCCACTCCTCCTCATTTATATTATGATGCCTTTTGAAAGGCCCCTGAGAGACCCTCCAGCTCCCAAGCCCTGGCCCTCTCTCGCTCTCTGAGTGCTGAAGAGTGAGAGGAGGGAGCGTTGTGATTTGCAAGGCTTTTTGTGCCAGGAAGCCTTCCCCTCTGCCACTGAGAATTCTGACAAACTCCCTGTGCTGTGTGTCTGATTGCAATGGACAGGTTTTAGCTCCCAGAATATAAAAGCCTTTTGCAAAACACTAACCTCAGCTAAGGGGAAAGGGAAGGGGGAGGAAAAAAGCTGATTTCAGCAGCTGCAGTTTGCTGTATTTTTCATCTTGCATCAGCAAGTCAAGACCACAAATAATCTGGTCTTATATGCTTCAGTGATGCTGGTACTTAAGAATTTCCCATCCTCTACAGGCTGACTTTCCACAGCATCCAAAGGCAGGGCAGCTTTTAATTCTTCTTCGGTTTCTTTCCCCTTTCCCAATCCTCTCCCCCTAAAACAATTGGCTTATGGGATGGGGAGAGGGTGATTATTCGATTCTGGCACTGACTATACATAGTACATGTATGTATGGTACATGTATGTATATATATTTAACTTGTGTCCCCAGCTTCATATCCTTTGCTAGTACAAGCAAAATGTCATTTATAATGGATGTTTCCTTGATAAACAGCATCGGAGCAGCTCAACTTTTTCATTACAACATGTAATGAGAGTGGCTCAGTGCTGCTGTTTAGCTGTCAAGATATTCCCCCAGAAAGAAGAAGAAGGGAAAAAATATGTATATGGACTTACTGAGTGTTTTGAAAAACAAATAAAGAAATGAATAGAATAGATAGATTTATATAGTGAGATGGGAAGCAGGCATTCCTGCTGGCCGCCTGTTGGGGACTTTCTGGGCTATGGCATGGTTTAACATTATCATCTCGACTAGATCTTATTGGGTCGCTTTCCCCACTCTGTAGGTTTGCATTTGGCCGAGTGTCTTTGGATGCTTATATCCGCATGGTGAAGTGGGAGGGAACTCCCCATTGCTTGTTGTCAGGCCACCAGGTCAGCACTCATTTGTGGCTAGTTACACTGTTGCTGAAATTCCAGTTGCCAAATGTTAACCATTTCCTGTTGGCAACTAGAGTTCAGAATACTTGGGTCAGACTACTGGTCCCTCGGCCTACTGCTTCATCAGTAGGAACCAGTAGAAACCAGTGGAGACCAGCTGAAAGCAAGCCCACTTGAATTGCCACTACTGATGTGCTCTTCTGGTGGGATGAGCCTTTTGATGAGGTCCCAAAGGGTGACTGTGAAGAGGAATCCAAAGGGGGTCAGGCTGTTATCCAACCTGTCCTGTTTTATGCCTGCACTGCTATAGATGAAGGATGCTCTGACTGTCGTGTAAAATTTGTGTGTGATAAAGGAATCCTCCCTTTCCCATTAAGGCCCCAGACTGAGGTTTAGATATCCCTGGGGGTGAGGAGGGGCCTACATAGTGGCTTCCTTCAGCATTGCTCCCTGATTAGTCAGCCTGGTTTGGTACCGGGATGCTTGCTATGCTTGAAACCTTCAGCCTTCCTTTGGGTCTCACTCAATCCATCTGCAAGGATTGTCCCTTCTCTGATGCAGATGGGTATATGGAAAACATGGAGGGCCAGATTCTCTGCCTTGCTCCTTGCCTTGCTGTTCACGCTGTGCCAAAGTAACTGGTCCCAACTGGGACAGCCAGGGGGTTATTTATCCAGTCACTAGTTAAAATTATATTCAATTTATATTTTCAGTTTACAGTCTTGTAGGGTGAATCTGGCACTGGTTTGAGAGCTCTTGAGAGGGGGGGAAAAAAAAAACCATTGCTCATCCACACAACAGACGCAGTGTGGCAATCTTCCTCCGTGCTATGCCCCTACAAATGAGTTCAATCTCACTGGAGGGGTCTCTTCCATGGGGGTGCAGAGGATTTGTCTGCCAAGGTGCACTGAGTCCTTGGTGTGTCAGCAGAGACTTCTAATGATTGCAGAGATTTTTGCAATGCAGATGTCTGTCTGCTGGGAGCAGGGCGGCGTCCCACCACATGAACACTACTGTACAACTGTCAGATGGCAGCAGTGTTGCACCAGTAATGACCTAGGCTGGGTTTGAATTTGTGAGCTAGAGATGAATGATTCTACAGCCCCTTACGCTCCCCATAGCCAGCCATACACGCCCAAATGCAAATCTCTGATAGGAACCTAGAAATCTCCAGAGCAGAGCAGGGCCCAATATCTAGCCCAATATCCTGTCTCTGGTGGTGGTCAGCTCCAGCTGCTTTAGAGGAAGGTGCAAGGAACCCTGCCATGATGGAATGACCTGCCCCCATGGAAAATTCTCCTCCAAACTCCCAATAACTGATGATTTACCTAACTGTGCTTTAGAAAAATGCAAAGTCCCTTCTTCACTTGACTTCTGCATAGAGGTTGTTGGATCTGTCCTCCTGTGCAATGCTGAAGGGGAATAAAGAGAACCAAAGGAAGTGGTGAAAGAGAGGAATAACAGAAACCTCTGAATTCCCCTCCCTCCTAATTCATTTCTTTGCACAAGAGAAGTGGCTGCACTGCTCCCAAAGATGATAATGATAAAAGACCTCAAATCTTCAGCAGAAACCAGATCAGCATTCAAAGAAAGTTTAAAGAAATCTTTCAGCTCAGTGGCTACCTTGCTCAAGGCTAACCACACTCTTAACACAATAATAAGTCAATTCTCACTGAATAATTAAATAGAGAACCTTCATAAGTATTGACTTAATGTGACAGCCAGTCTATACTGAATCAGGGTTTGCTTATGTAAACACAATCTCTTGTTCAGCTTAGTTAGCAGTTCAATGAAATAGAACATTCCTTCAATTAAAATCAAATGATGTGTGCATTTAATTCTTTCCTTCTCTTACTGGGTAATAATAGGTTTTGAACATAGGCGAATGGATAAAAAAATCTTTCAAGTGCACTTATCCGTGATGAATCAAAATGTAGTGTCCTAAAAAATATGGGTGATTTTATTTTCTAATTCAAAGACAAAGTGGACTTATCTTTGCAGCCAACCTATTGTCTATCTGACCTAATTTATTCCTCTCTCTCTCTAATCTAATGTACCCAAAATCCTTAGTCCCCTAAATAATAATTTACCTTAAGTTTATCATAAAAGACACAGCTATTCACTGCCTCTAGGTTTGGCTGCTTTTACTGGGTTTAGTTTTTTTGGTCTCCTTTTCTTTCCCCTCCCCCTCTTTCCTTTTATTCATCATCAGCTTCCATTATGACAGGAAGGTTTTTATGAAGTGGCAGGTGTGTGTACATTTATTACAAGATATTCCCTGGCACAGATTTCAGAGCTAAGGTTCAGTTGAGATTTGCACTCAAAGCATGACTAAGATTCCTCTGTGTCACACCATAATGATTGACTTTAGTCTCCAAATCCGGGCCAATAGCTCTTCATGGGCCAAGTGAAATTTCCATATTTTACTTTCTTCAGTGACATATTGATGAGGAAACATGTATAAATGCTCCTCTTGTGGATTTTTCCCCTGCTTCCCTCTCTTTTCCTTTGGACTCCTTTAGCTAACCAACCACAGTCCTCACAAATGCCAAACTCTGTGTCACACACATGTTTTCATGGACATGCATTCTTAACAACATCTCAGACATAAACCACTTCTGAACTCGAACAATTAAATGCATAAAGACTCATTCTCCTTATTGGTCATATGTTTTGCCAGGGTTATCTGATGGAACTGCATCATCCATCTAGTGGCTTCTGTTTTCAATGGAAACACATTTTTTTGCCCTACACATTTCATTTTTGTGTAAGTTATCTACCCAGCTCTGTTCCTATCTATCTAGGGACTTATACTCACCCTGTTACAGCGGTATCTGAGGACCTCACGCTCTTTATCCTCAACACACCTCTGTGAGGCAGGGCAGTGCTGTTATCCCTGTTTTACAGAGAGGGAACTGAGGCATGGAGGGGCTAGGTGACTCATCCGTGGTTACTCTGGCAGGCTGTGGCAGAGCAGGGAACTGAAGCCAGTCTTCTAAGTCCCAGGCGTGGGCCCTACCCAATCTGTCATCCTTCCTTTGACTCCCCACTTGTGCTCTGCGCACATACCCTGGTGAACCCAGGGTGCAAAATGAGCATCATAGGCATGTGTCCTGGAGGACCTTGGAGAGGGGTGAGCAGGGTGATGGAGGAGCGGGCAGAGTGAACATAAGGGAAGGCGGGTTGAGTGCTGATTTGGGTAGGCTATGCTGAAGGAATAGGTTAGTGAATGAGAGGGGCCACTGCTGAGCAGGGGAAGGCAAGTGTCTGCATAGATACTGCATGTGAAGGTTTCCCCTGGCATGGCTTATTGGGCCCCAGAGCTCAGAGGGGGCAGAGTCTGAGGAGCCCGTTAAGTGCTGCTGCAGAAGCACAGGGCTCCCTACACTCTTGGCCTTCCATGCAGTCCTGCTCTTCCCTCTACAGATCCCTCCTGAAATCTCAGCCCAGCCTACCAGCTGCGAGTTTAGTGTGTGCCTGTTGGGGTTGTAGAGCTCTTGGTGAGCGCTTGTCTGTGTGAGGTGCACACTCCTGGGATGCTCTGACATAGCCAACCCTCCCCCTAACCAAACAAAGGTGGGGGGGTGCGGCACTGGAGGCCGAGCCGAGCGCGGAAGCTCTCAGGCAGCAATGGGGGCATTGCTCTTTCTAGCGCTTTCATCCTGCCTGCCGGGTGGGTGGCTGAAAATCTTCTGCCTCTGGTTGCACTCATGGGAGTTCCATGGTGCATCGTAGCGACTCGGACAGGCACTGAACTGCTGAGGGAGGGGCATGTCAGAGCTGGTGTGCAGACGCCTCTGTCCATTAAAGCCATTTTGCCTCGGTCCTTGTAAAGGGCCCATGAAAATGCATCTTGAGTAATTTCCACGTTGTGGATATTTTCTGCGTGAAATACTCAAGTGCGTGATTATGGTTCATGGGACAGCAAATTCCTCAAACTGTTCCTGGTGCTGTGCCGAGACCCTGCCAGGCTCTGAGGAAGGAGCACAGTTAGGGCCACTTAGGCACCTTGGTGTCCGTTCTCATGGAGCCATGGCGTTTAAGGCCCGAAGGGACAACCAGCTTATCCAGTCTGACCTCCTGTCTATCACAGGCCACCCACTACACCCCCACGCTAAACCCAACCACAGAAATGAGACCAAAGTGTTACAGCCTTCAGGAGTTCTTGCTGGCTAAAAAATGCTCTGGAAGAGACTTTTAATGCTGGAGTGTGGGTGTCTTGGTGGCACTGACAAACAACATCCGAAATGCTTACATGAGATTAGGGACAACGGTAACTAAGCAATCCTACACGTTAGCAGTGTGGCCCAATGGTTAGGGTCCTTGCTTAGTGTTCAAGAGATGTGGGTTCTATTCCTGGCTATCCCATTGACTGGCTGTGTGACTTTTGGCAAGCTGATTCCCTTCCCAGTGCCTGTTTCCCCTCCTACCGTTTGTCTGTCTTGTCTGTTTAGCTCTTTAGAGCAAGGACTGTCTCTCACTCTGGGTCTGTACTGCAATGCGCACAATGGGGCTGTGATCTCAGTTGTGGCCTAATCATAGGTTCAAAGAACGTTGATTCATATAAAAACCAGAATTGCCTCCAAACGTGACCTGGTGTGTGTGGGGTCATTGTGTGACTTAGGGCAAGTCTCTGAGGCCCAGATTCTCATAGGTATGTAAGTGGAATCAATGGGATTTAGGTGCCTAAATACCTTTGAAGCTCTGGGCTTAGTCTCTCGGGTCTCAGTTCCCCATCTGTACAATGGGGATAATAGCACTGCCCTGCCTCACAGGGTGCTGTGAGGATAAATATGTTACAAGATTGTGAAGGGCCTTAGTTTTTAATAGGGGTAATTAGGAGCTTGGAGGTGCAGCAGGGTGGCCAATGGGAACAAGGATATGAAGTAGAAATTACCATATCCGAAGTGGAAGCCAAATTCAAACACCTTAATGGGACCAAATGGGGCAGGGAGATAATCTTCATCCAAGAATGTTAAAGGAACTGTCTCATGAAATTGCAAGCCCAAGAGCAAGGATTTTTAATGAATCTGTAAACTCAGGGTCGTACCCTGCGACTGGAGAATTGCAAACGAAGTACCTATATTTAAGAAAGGGGAAAAGAGTGAAAACTACAGACCTGTTAATTTGACCTCAATTGTATGCAAGGTCTTAGAACAAATTTGAAAGAGAGTAATTATAGACCTAGAGGTAAATGGTAATTGGGATAAAGTACAACATGGTTTTGCTAAAGGTAGATCATGCCAGACCAACCTGATCCCTTTCTTTGAGAAGGTAATTAATTTTCTAGACAAAGGAAATGCAGTAGATAGAATCTACCTGGATTTCAGTAAAGTATTTGATACAGTTCCACATTACGATCAGCGATGAATTACCAACACATGATGTCAAGTATCAGAGGGGTAGCCGTGTTAGTCTGGATCTGTAAAAAGCAACAGAGAGTCCCGTGGCACTTTTAAGACTAACAGATGTATTGGAGCATAAGCTTTTGTGGGTGAATGCCCACTTCGTCAGATACATGTAATGGAAATTTCCAGGGGCAGGTATAAATATGCTGGCAAGAATCAATCTGGAGATAATGAAGTTAGTTCAATCAGGGAGGGTGAGGTCCTCTGCTAACAGTTGAAGTGTGAACACCAAGGGAGGAGAAACTACTTCTGTAGTTGGCTAGCCATTCACAGTCTTTGTTTAATCCTGATCTGATGGTGTCAAATTTGCAAATGAACTGAAGCTCAGCAGTTTCTCTTTGGAGTCTGGTCCTGAAGTTTTTTTTTTTGCTGTAAGATGGCTACCTTTATATCTGCTATTGTGTGGCCAGGGAGGTTGAAGTGATCTTCTACAGATTTTTGTATACATGATGGTTAGAAACCTTCCCCTAATTTCAAGCCTAAACTTGTTGATGGCCAGTTTATATCCATTGTTCTTGTGCCAGAATTGGCCCTTAACTTAAATAACTCTTTCTCCTCCCTGGTGTTTATCCCTCTGATGTATTTATAGAGAACAATCATATCTCTCCGCAACCTTTGTTTCATTAAGTTAAACAAGCCAAGCTCCTTAAGTTTCCTCTCCTAAGGTAGGTTCCCCAGTCCTTTGATCATCCTGGTAGATGACCCCAGGTGTCTGGCTGATGGGTTTTGCCCACATGCTCAGGTTCTAATAGATCACCATATCTGGGGTCGGGAGGGAATTTTTTCCCAGATCAGATTGGCAGTGGTTTGCTGTTACCACCTTGTCTCTGATATCAGTGACTGCAGGCCAAGTTTTCCAAAGTGACCAATGATTTTTGGTGCCCAGGTTCAGATGTCCTAAAGGGACCTGAGTGCTCCATACTTTCTGACAATCAAGCCCCTTCAAACTGTCCCACATTGGGCATAGAAAAATGGAGGCACTCCAAATGACTAGTTACTTGGAAAATCTTGGCACTGCACCCTTCCCACCTCTCATGACTGGAACAGCTGCAGGTGACTTGAGCTAACTTAATGTGGTCAAATTCAACAGCGCTCTGCCTGTTTTCCTTTAAAGGGCACAAGGAAACCTTAGCCAGGGAATCCCAGCCAAATTGAATTGTCCCGGCCTTTTCGTCCAGAAGGAAAACACATTTCCGAGATGAATTCATCAAAGGGGAAACAAGCCGGAGAATTTTAACTTTGAAATTCAGCATTTGGGTTGGGCTCATTTGTTCTTTTCTTTTAATCCTTTTTTTGTTCCTTTTTTCTTGGATGGATTTCAGGAAAATAACTTGACAGCCAAGATTTTTGGTGCGCGCGCTCTTTCTCTCTTCTCCTCCTCCCTCTTTCATGGGATTTGACCTCAGCTGCCAGGGAAGCTGACTCCAAAGCAGGTCTCAGATTTCTAGGCAAAGACTGGTCGGGCCCACCTGCTGCCTGGAGTTGTGAGCAGCAATTTGGCACGAGTTCCCCGCATTGCTGCTAAAACGGACTTGGCTCTGTCTCTCTTCACCGAGGCACTTAAAGGCAGAAATCTGAGAAGCCATGGGACTGTTCCAAAAAGGTTTATTCCTGGCAGTTAGAATCTCATCCAACGACTGTGAACTCATTGTATATAACGGAAAGAGTGACATCTGGCTTGGATATTATGGAAAGATTACCAGCTGGCTTGTCATGTATTATGAAAAGAATAACATTTGCCTTAGAGGATGCTACAAGCCAGGAGCAGGGCCCCGGGGAGTGGGCTGACAAATTTCCATCACGCTTGGTGATGAACTTGCCACAGTTCTTTAAGGGAATTGACATAACTTTGTCTCTAATTCTGGGAGAGGGAGATGCTGTCATGAACTTTATTTATCTCCTGAGGAAGGGTGGGGGCGGGGATGGGGGAAGCAAAGAAGGAAGGAGCTCAAGTACCTTCTTAGCACAAGTATGTTGAGAAAGCATCAGAGTTTTTCTGCAGTGGGGCAGGTCCCCCTCTGCCTGCAGATTGGCAAGAGGTTATGGGGGCTTTTAAGGCCAGATCTAACTTCACTGGTGTCAGTGGGAAGGGTCCCATTAACTTCAGTGGGAGCTGGATCAAGTCCTTAGCCCAGGACTCCAGATTCCTAGGAAAGACTAGACTCTACGTTCTTAGCCTCCCTCCCTTCTCTCTGCCTGGTGCATGGGGAGGCATTGCTGCAGCCCCTAGCGACATACAACCTGCAGGGGGTATGAATGCCCTAGGAGGAGCATGCTCGGAAGTGGCCTCCTGTCCAGGGGAGCCACATGCTTTCCAATGCATAGTTCAGCTGTGCCAGCTGGTGTGAAAAAGAAGTGGTGGGGGCATCCACTTTGGAGCATCTCGCATCTCTGGCGGCACTAACGTTCTCCCTGCTGCTTGCACTCATGTAGCCTGATTCTAAGCTTGCTTGCACTGGGTCCACACCAATGCAGCGCCACTTCAGTGGATTCACTCCTGATTTACACCAGCACATCTGCAAGGAGGATCAGGTCCCCAGGGAGTTCAGGGACAGGGACTATTCCCTGCATAGGTGGGCAATGGGGTTAGAGCTTCTTACACCACCCTTTTGCCCATCCACCAGAGTCAGCACTCTGTCCCCTGCAGTCTAGCTACAGCTTTGGATATCTCCTGCAGGGTGGTTTATTCCTTTGCAGCAGGGCTGGAGTGTTTAGGATGGGCACTGAAGACAGGAGTCAGGCACAGGCTGGACATCCATGGAGGTCAGTCTGGAGGTGGTAATAGCAACACCAAGGGCAATGGGTACTGGAAGAGAGGTGGCAGATGTGGGAGCCGGGTCTCCCCTGCTCTGGATTCACGTGGTCTGTGTCTCATGTTGCATCATCAAAGATGGGCTCAAGCTGCCTGGATGCTGAATGGCCCAGAGCTGGGTGGCAATTGGGATTCAGGGATTTGGTCTGGCCCATTATGAAGATAGGGGCCATTTGGGAAATCCAGATCTGGGTGCAGATTTTGCACAACCCCTGCAGGGCTGGTTTGGATCTAGGTTTCTCTTCCAGGATCATCTCTAATAATAATTCTTTGCCCTTCTCTAGTCCCTGTCCTCCCTGGATCTCCAGGCACCTTGCAGGCATGCTATCTGTGCTTTTGCATTGGTGCCCATCACCATAGTACATTAATGAATTAACCCTCACAAATGCCCCCCATCCCACCCCAGGAGGTAGTAGTATCCCCATTTTGCAAATGGGCAGATTGGGGTGCAAAGAGGTGAAATAACTCACCCAAGGTCGCCCAGCAGATTAGTGGCATAGGGCAGGGAATAGAGCACAAGTCCTCTGAGTCACAGTACCCCCTATTAGCACCCCCTTGAGCAGAGCACACACTCCAGCTGTGAAATGTAAGTCCCAGATGTAAGCGGTGAGTGGCACCCAGCCTTCTCAAGTGCTAGCAGCAGTGGCTTGCCGAGCAGCACTGTATTCTTTTCTCACCCTTGCCAATGCTCTTTCTCCGGGGAAGGCAGGCAGGGCTCTTCACACCCAGAGCTGACAAAGCTCACAGCTGGTTACATTCAATGTCTTCGACTCTAAGGGGTTGACCAGATGCTCTGTAAGGTGGCTCAGCCCTGGTGTTCTGATTTCCCCCTGGGGTGCTGTATCCACAGTTTTCCATTCCATTGGTACTGGGCTTTGTTGCTTAACTTTCCCTTCCGCATCTATCCTGGCATCCCTTCTCTTTTCAGCTGCCACTGCTCAGCAGGACCTGTTTCTGTTTGCAACCTGCCTGCTGTTGTATATCTGGTTGTACCACTAGCAAGAGCAAACCTTTCCTCCTTTCTCCACAGATGCTGCCTTTGGAGATTGATTTGTACCAAAATATGTATTCAGTTAGGTATAGAAACCCCCATGCTTCATGGCATTCACCAACCTCTAATTAATGGGGGTCAGGAAGAAACTTCTTGTGGGGGAAGATTATCCCATAATTGCCTACTGCAGGGTTTCTTGCTCTTGCCTCGGAAGCAGCTGGTCTTGGCCCCTGAGAGAAATGGGGTACTGGGCTAGATGGACCCCAATTCTGATCCAGTCTGGAAATCCCTGTGTTCTTTCTTGTGAGTTTCCCTCTTACTTTTTTGTGTGTTTGTGAACAGACCCTCATTCAAAATTAATTGCAGAACAATTATTGGTCTGTGGGTTCTTAATGAGCAGCTCTTCATGACCATTCAGTATTCAAACTCTGAGGGCATGTCCACACTGCAGCTGTAACTTGGGTAGATAGATACATGCTAGCTTTGATCAAGCTAGCATGCTAAAAATAGCAGTGTAGCCGGAGTGGTGCTAGGCAGCAGAAGCAGCAGCTGGCCATTTGAGTACAATCCCATCCAAGACCCTAGGTGTGTACTTGGGTGGTTAGTCCATGCCTCTGTCCACACCATTAGTAGACGTGCATCTACCCAACCTGGAAATTACACCTGCAGCCGCAGTGTAGACATAGCCTGAGATAGTGTCGTGCGCCCCTAGGTCACATGGTGTTGACTCCATTCCCTGGTGGGAGGAGTGTAACTCTTACAATCAGGTTTCCAGCGTGAATGGCTGTGTTTGCAAATTCAGTTTGCTTTATCCTCATCTGGGGTGAACTGGCATAATCAATGGAACTACACTGGTTTACATCAGGGGAGGATCTGGCCCTCCAAATTTGCTTCCTATGAATATTCTCCTAAATTTGGCTGTTTCCTTGAAAGTACCTTTCTGCTAGAAAATTTGCAGAAAGGGTGAAATCTTTGTAGAGGGGTGGCACAACTTTCCTTCCCCTTTTAGGGTGTGTCTTCACTGCAGAGTTAGTCCAGTTGATCTGCATGGCCACCTGAACACGTGTGTTAGCCTCATTCGGGTGTGAGCACCTACGCTGCAAAGCCCTATCTGAGTTACTTTGAGCAGATATTCTGATTCTTTCCCAGCCAGTTGTCAATTATGGGACAACTTGTCTGTCCTATTGGGGGAATTATGGGAAGACATTACAGGACTATCAGCACTTGAGTGATTTAGCCTGTGTCCTCATTGCAAAGCAGGCGGGTTCTAGCCCAAGTGAAAGTGTAGCCTGGGTTCTACCCTGCATCCCCAGCTGGGCCAGGTAGCCCAGGCTTGAAGCACCTCCAGACCTGGGTAAACAGTTTTTGGGTGTGGACTGTAGGGAGAGTTAGTGTAAAACACTGGTAAGAGCCTGGATTAACTCCTCAGTGAAGACACACCCTGGGGGGACTCAATCCTGCAAGGTTCTGAGTGCTCCAAAGCCAGTCCAGTAAAGCACTTAAACACATGCCTGACTTTAAACACACGAGTTGACTTCATTGAGACTCTATATGTGCGTAGGTGCTTTCCTGGGTATGGGATGGAATGCTCAGAGCCTTGTAGGCTGGAGCCCAGGGCGCCTGTCACTGCGTTGATTCTGCTGCTGGCTGTGGAAAAGTGCCTTTCCCTTTGGGAGAATAATATCACAGACCAGGGAAATAAACAAGCAGGTTTACTGAAGCCTAATCTGCTGCATTGTGAGGAGGAGTGGAGTGCTATCAGGTTAGCTTTGCGTTGGATTTACGAGTGGCACTAAAACAAAAGAGCTGAGCATGACAGAAAGGAGAGGTTTGTTTCCAGCAAGGAGAGGGAGCTGGCTCTGAACTGGGGGTGAGGAGAGGGTGGGCTGATGTATGCATTGACGTCCTTCCCTCCTGAGGGCTGACAACATGTACAGTTCGCTCACTGAAGGGTGGGGGAGTTGGATCAGGGGCCAGGCCGTTCCGATTTGCTTTTGTTCTCACATTTTCCACAATAGAAGAGGGAATTAAAATCCACATCCGTGGCTCCTGAATGGAACACTCCTGACATGCAAGCAGCACGCACTCCTCTCTCTCAGGGTCCATCTACACTGCAATCTGAAGTGTGATTGTGCTAGCTTTACACACGCTAGCATGGCTCAAAACAGCAATGTAGGTGCAGCGGCGCAGGCTGCAGCGTGGGCTGCACAAGCCCACCTTGAATGCTGGGTACTTATTCACATTGCAAAGCCCACACTGCCACATCTCCACTGCTAGTTTTAGTTATGCTACTGTGGGTATGTCCACCCCAGCCGCAATCCCACCCCCAGCTGCAGTGTAGATGTACCCTTGGTTGGTGTGTCTGCTTGCAGCATGTCGGAAGGTGTTAGCCAGGAGATGGAAGCCAGGGAATTGGTAGCTAAGGTGCAATAAGAACAGGAGTATTTGTGGCACCTTAGAGACTAACGAATTTATTTGAGCATAAGCTTTTGTGGGCTACAGCCCACTTCTTCAGATGCATAGAATGGAATATATAGTAAGGAGAGAGATATACATACAGAACATGAAAAGGTGGAAGTTGCCATACCAACTCTAAGAGGCTAATTAATTAAGATGAACTATAATCAGCAGGAGGAAAAAAACTTTTGTAGTGATAATCAAGATGGGCCATTGCGGACAGTTGACAAGAGGTGCGAGGTTTCAGAGTAGCAGCCGTGTTAGTCTGTATCTGCAAAAAGAACAAGAGGTGTGAGGATACTTAACATGGGGAAATAGATTCAATTCCCTTAGCTGTTTCTCTTTCTCCCCTGCTGTCCTCTGTCCTGCCCTTTCCCACTTGGTCTTTAAAGACAAGTTTGTTATGCTGCAGGTTATTCAGAATAAGAACAGGAGTACTTGTGGCACCTTAGAGACTAACAAATTTATTACAGCATAAGCTTTCGTGGACTACAGCCCACTTCTTCGGATGCATATAGAGTGGAACATATATTGAGGAGATATATATACACACATACAGAGATCATGAACAGGTGGGAGTTGTCTTACCAACTCTGAGAGGCCAATTAAGTAAGAGGAAAAAAAACTTTTGAAGTGATACTCAAGAGAGCCCAGTACAGACAGTTTGATAAGAAGTGTGAGAATACTTACAAGGGGAGATAGATTCAATGTTTGTAATGGCTCAGCCATTCCCAGTCCTTATTCAATCCTGAGTTGATTGTATCTAGTTTGCATATCAATTCCAGCTCAGCAGTCTCTCGTTGGAGTCTGTTTTTGAAGTTTTTCTGTTGTAAGATAACCACCCGCAGGTCTGTCATTGAATGGCCAGACAGGTTAAAGTGTTCTCCCACTGGTTTTTGAGTATTATGATTCCTGATGTCAGATTTGTGTCCATTAATTCTTTTGCGTAGAGACTGTATGGTTTGGCCAATGTACATGACAGAGGGGCATTGCTGGCACATGATGGCATATATCACATTGGTAGATGTGCAGGTGAACAAGCCCCTGATGGTATGGCTGATGTGATTAGGTCCTATGATGATGTCACTTGAATAGATATGTGGACAGAGTTGGCATCGGGCTTTGTTACAAGGATAGGTTCCTGGGTCAGTGTTTTTGTTCAGTGATGTGTGGTTGCTGGTGAGTATTTGCTTTAGGTTGGGGGGTTGTCTGTAAGCGAGGACAGGTCTATATGCATCCGAAGAAGTGGGCAGTAGCCCACGAAAGCTTATGCTCTAATAAATTTGTTAGTCTCTAAGGTGCCACAAGTACTCCTGTTCTTTTTGCAGATACAGACTAACACGGCTGCTACTCTGAAACCTGTTATTCAAAATGCTTCTCTTGGGCAATCCCTTCAAACTGGAGAGAGGCACTCAGGTCCTATGGTGGCAAAGGCCATATAGACACCTAACTAGACAGAGGGCATAGGACAATTGAGTCTCAGAATAAGGCAAAGGCTGAAATTTTGCATCCTTCACTCTTTACCATACTTGCTGGCCCCCATTAGGGCCTGGGAAGCAGAGAACAGCTGTAATATACTGCTCTTTGGGGACACCTCCCAACCCAAGTGGGCTGGAACCAGGCTCCACATATGGACCTCATACCAGCTATTCACCAGTCGGGGAAGACACTCTGCACAGAGGTTATTCTCATGGGACCAGTTATTCCCATGCTAAGTCCCCTTTCCGCTCCCGAGCAGCATAGAGTGAGCCTTAGCGTCACTGAGAATCAGGCCTGATACATTTTTAAGTTCCTGCCTGAGCACTTGTATCCTTTAGCATCGCCTTGCCTGCTTAGGAGAATTGAAAACGCCAGGGGTGAGACATGCAGGAGGAGGTGATATCTGAGCTCATTAATTCTGGTGAGCTGTATCATACCTCGCTGTTTGTTTCTGGGCTGGTAATGAATTGAGGGAAACTATTGTTTTTAGGCTGCCTAACTCCAGGGAGAGAATGTTGTATCCAGAGAAAGAGAAAGATCTCTTCATTGCCCTTTACCAGGGCTGCTCTGCAAATCCAGGAATCCCCTGGGACCTTTTAGCTTTAGCAGCTCCATAATTCATGATCCAGCTGAATAGCAGTGCATATCGTTAACCCTAATGCTGAAGTCAGGGCTTCTCTACTCTCAGTACAGAATGGCTGTGCCAGGTACATTGGAAGCCAAGAGAGTAGGGGTTCAGGATACCCCGTCTTGTAGTCTTGTGTGTTCTGCAGGTAGAGATGTTCATGAGTTTATGGGAGACCTGGCAAATTGGGTCCACATTACGTAATTACAGTAGCAAGCCCAGAGTTAGGTGCTGTACAGATACAGTGAAAGACAATCCCTGCCCTGAAGACCTGACAGTCTAAATAGATGAGCAGTGGGAAGGAGGAAGATGAGTATCCCCATGTAACAGTGGAGAGCTGAGGCACAAAGAGATTAAGGGTATGTCTGCCCTGCAGCGGGCAGCGTGCCTCCCAGCCCAGCTTGCCAGAACGGTGGCACACTCCTATTTGCAGCGGAGACATTCCCTAAGTGACTTACCCAGGGTCACACAGGGAGTCTGTGGCAGAGCCAGTAATTGAACCCCATTCTCTTAAGTCCCACTGTCTTAATCACAAGACCAGCTTTCCTCTCTGTCTAAAGTAGATGCAGCTCCACTGGAGGTCTGTGGACCAGATTTATCAGTGGACTAAATGGTGGTGTCATCTGCATTATTATTATTATTATTACTATTGTTATTATTTTATTATTTATTACTGTTAATTATTTATATTACCCTAGTGTCTAAAGGCCCCAATCCCATTAAGATTGGCACATCCTATTAACATAGCCCTGGAAAATGTAGTCTGTAGATAGGCAGTAAGTGGGTCAGCAAACTGGTGTAAGTGCTAATTTAGAGCAAAAATGAGTGTAACTTACATGCTAAGGGCTTAATAAGAAGCAGGAGAAGGTATAAGATACAGCGCATGGGACGACTGTTTATCTTCCAGTTTCCTGGCGGCTGTTGCATGTTTCACTTCTAATCCTTTGGCATGTATAGCAGAGCCAACCGCACTCAGTTTTGAACACACACAGAATGCCAGACTGGCACAAGTTACATCACTTTCCCTCTTACCCTTGTTTTCCAACCACTTGTATCCTGTCCTCAACTGTTATTGCTGAGTGTAGTAAGCAACTGTTGAGTTCCACCCCAGGGGCGGCTGCATTTTGGCAGGATCTGTCACTCATTCTGTAGAGCCCTTTGATATCCGTTGTGACAAAAAGCAATGTATAAATGGGGGGTATTACTACAGATCCTTCCACTTCATTCAATCACGGCTTCGTTTCTTCCTCCATTTAATATGATCAAAAACCTCTGGATCCAAATCATTCCTATTTAAAAAATAACACAATTTCCGCCCTTTATTTTGATCAATTTGGATGGCTTTAGGCAGGTAGTATTGGATAATTCAATCACTGGTTATAGAGAGCTGACATTTAATTAACAAGGAAGCAAAAAGAAAAAAACTGGAAAGATGCAAGAAAAAATTGCTCAGGGGAGACTCCCCTGTGAAAGTCAAGGTCTTCTCTACATTGAGCAATATGTCAGGGGACCTGGCTACATTGACCCAGTTTGGCTGAGTCACAATTCAGTCCTCAATATGTTGCAAACCCTGATGAGGGAGAGTCTGTTGTTATTACTGAGTTCCGCAATTTTTTTTTTTACTGTGCATGTGGGGAACCTATTCCAGGTATTACAGTGAGGCAGTATAATCTAGGTATTAGGGCACTGGACTGGGAGCCAGGAGACTTAGGTTCTATTCCATGTTGTGACTGTGGGTGTGTCACGTAGACTACTTCCTCTGCTGGTCTTGTCTGTTTAGACTGTAAGCTCTTTGGGGCAGGAGCGCTCTCTCATAGGTATGTGCACAGTGGGGTATGCAGGTCTACTGCAACACAAATAATAATAAGGCACCACTTGTTAGATGACTGGAATTGACTAGACTGAATCGAGAAGAGTATTCATTTAGATAGCCACAGAGTGCAGCTCTGGCTTTGCCAAAGCTGTTCTATGTTTGGAGCTATTTTTTTTTCTGTTGACTCATCTCTTGTTCAATTATTACTTCTGTTCCTGGGAGGAAACCCCATTTTTTTCTTGGCCAGCTTTCCCAACTGTAGAAAGTTCCCTACCCAGCGCTGCCAGTTCAATTTTAGATTGAAATGATACGATTTGCAAGGCGGCTTTGATGTAACTGAGAAGAAAATCCCTATTGGTGGCAGTAAGCCTTATAGCTGTAAGGCTGTAATGTAAGCAAACTTCTTAACTCTATATGGAACTCCTGGTTATTGGCCTTTATGGAAATCTGTCTATCTATCTATCTATCTATCTATCTATCTATCTATCTATCTATCTATCTATCCTCCATGTTTCTCTTACCTCCCTCTCTTCAGAGTCCCCTCTTCCTCCTTTTCTCTCCCTGTTTAGCCAGCCCCAAGAAAATCCCATCCTCCAAAGGAATTAAAACAAAACACATGAAGGAAGACACCAATCAAAATGGCGGCACTAACACGGCATTTGCAGACCATCACTGTGTTCGCTCTGCTTGTATGTGCCATCCTTCCTCCTAGCCCTTGGTTCTGTCTTCGTAAGATCTACAGAGCAGGGACTGTCTCATTCTGTGTTTTTACAGCACCTCATGCAATGATCTCAGTTGGGGTCCCTAGGTACTACCATAACACACGTAATAATAATAGCTGTGCTCCCATATGGCCCTCATCACCTTGGTATCCGAGAATCTCCCATTAGGTAACAAATATTATGGTTGTTGTCTCTCTCTCCCCTGCCACTGAGAAGCAAGAGAAGACAACAAGGGTGTGAAGGAAAACAGAGGCAAAGTGACTTATCCAGCAGTCTGAGGTAGGGCCAGGAACAGAACTGAAGTTGTCTGGCTTTCAGTCTGCTGACTTAGCCACTAGCCCAAGCAAAGATGAGCTCAGAAGAAAGGGAAGAGGCTTTATTTGCATCTTTATGTGATGCTCAGAAGCAGGATGTTCTGGTCTGCTCCCCCACCGCCCCTAGTCCCTGACACCACTGTCATCCTTTCTCTTTCTTCTGGCCTGTTTGTCACCTTCATTCTGCCCACCCTGTAGCTTAGAGCTACTGTCAGTGGTGCACTGGAGTGAGCATGAGAGCCTAGAGGGGAGCTAGTATGGGCAAGCGGAGCCTCTGGTTTCTTATTCCCTTTGTAAACCTGTGACTTTGTATTTCAATATCACCGGCAAATCACAAAAACAACCCAACCCCAGCGCTTCAACTGCATGCCAGCCTCTAACATTCCAGGGGACCGATAAGATCCAGCAGTGAAATTATACAATCCTGGAACGATGCTGGCAGCAGCATGGCCAAACAAGGATATGAAATTTACAGAGCACTCGGAATGTAGGCAGTACTTAAAGAGCGAGCAATGTCCCAGCATACCAGCCACTGCTGGTAACTAGCTAAGCATATTAGGGCAGTGTCTTGTATGCCATCCTGATAGTATTTAC
The DNA here is from genome assembly GCF_013100865.1 of Trachemys scripta elegans. Classification (NCBI taxonomy): domain Eukaryota; kingdom Metazoa; phylum Chordata; order Testudines; family Emydidae; genus Trachemys; species Trachemys scripta. The sequence goes on from NC_048299.1 coordinate 152,222,846, forward strand.
AGGGTAACTAGGAATCTGTGTACAGTACATGGACACCAACATAAATGATGGCCCCACCTCATCGTTCCTTCCTCAGTGGAAGGGCCCTGAGTAAGCAAGGACCAATGAGTATAGGGTTACTCACAGTACATGCAAGGTAAATAATAGTGCAACATGCATGGATACCCATGTAACTGTATAATGGTGTAGCTATGGCTTTGCTACTCCTAATATTTCCAGTGTAGCTACTATGGCCCAGGGTAACATGCACAGCTAGCCGTGTAACTGGCTGATTGTAGCAGTGCAGTGTAAACCAGCAAAAGGTGATTTAGATCCAGGTTTCATTTAATCCAGAGCACCAGGCACAAGAAAGGGTAGCCTTGTGCTTTGGGCATTGGCCTGGAATGCAGGAGATCTGAGTTCAGTCCTTAGCATGTCTGAAAACTTCCTTGGGTGACCCTTAGTCTCTCTGCACCTCTGTGAAACAGGGGGATGGCACTGCCCTTGTTTGTCTAATCTGCTTCGGTCTGTAAGCTCTCCAGGGCAGAGACTTTCTCTCGCTCTGTGGTGTCACAGCACCTGGCACAATGGGAGCCCTGTTTTGGCTGCAGCCACTAGGTGCAACTGCTGGGGCGAGGGTGTTCCTAGAAGGAGCTATTGCTTCGGCCTATCCGTAATGCTAACACCTCGCAATGTACGTGGACCCAGATACTAATGGCATGAAACTTGTGGCAACATGACAGCACAGTGTTTGCTCTTGCAACAGGGAAAGTCGTCCCCACGCCCTGCAACAGGGCTGCTCTCACGTCCCCGCAGCTCTCTGCTCACTATCCCCTGAGTGGGTCAGAGAGGAGCCTGCAGGTCAGGCTGTTGAGAGAGGTTTGAAGTGAAGAGAAGGAGTTTTTCCTGCTGTTCTGGCTGGCGAGGCTCTGAAGCCTTCTGTTTCTGTCACCCCCAGGGGCTGAGGGATGGCAGGACCCAGCCACTTGGAACGAGCCGGACAGGCACGTCAACCTCGGCTATGCTCAGAAGCCACATCTCTCTGAAGTCAAGCAAGCACGAGCCACTCAGGCGGGGAGCATTTGCGCTGAGAAGAGTGGGGGAGTGGGGGCTCTGAAGTGCCTGTCACCCAACACCCTCAATGGTTGTCCAGCCCGTCAGGCTTTGAAAGTATTAAGGCTTGATCCTGCGAAGTGCTGGGCACTCTGCTCCCCCTGGAGCCGGGGTGTGCTGACTGCACTCAGCACCTCTCAGAATTAGGCCCTTAGTGTCTGTTCCCATCCTGGCTTAGGAACAAACTGTAAACAGCTCAGAAATCCTTCCCCCATCAACTGCCGGGAAAAGCGCGCCAGGCTCTCACTGACTTCAGTGGGCCTTAGGGCGGTGTGTCATCCATCCCTAGCAGCAGCAAGGAAGGGAGACCCCAAGGACAGCTGCCAAGTGGGCTGCAGAAAAAGTAGGCCGTGAAGGAGAGCTTTGATCTGTCTCTCTCTTTGTGAGCACGGGTGCAAGAGGCCTGCTGTGAATTCTCCTGCTTTTTGCTGTGTGCGCAGTGCATAGTGCAGTGGCTGGATGCTGGGCAGGAGAGACTGGGTCACTGATGCTTCATAGAATCTTTTCTCCAGACCTTCCTGCTCCAAACCAGCATCTCTTATTGGCAGGGGAAGCGGTGGCCTTCGTGCCTGGGTCTCCCTGTGTTTGTGAGAGCCTGTTTAAAACAACGAGGGGGAAACAGGGTGAAATATTTCCCCTTTTGTTTCCCAATGTGTGTGTGTATAAAAGGAAGGGCTTTGTCTCACTCTGTCCCCAGTGAACTGCTGAATAGCTGAGGGATATAAATCCTCCTGCTTCAGGGCACAAACCCTACTGATCAGGGTCAGGAGGAATCTTCCCCTGTGGGCATGTTATTCCTTAATTGTCCACTGGGGTGTCTCACCTCTTCCTCTGAAACAGCTGGTGCTGGCCACTGTCAGAGCCAGGTCTGATCTGTTATGGTAATTGTTATGTTCCCATGAGAAGCCATATGAAATTTGCATGGGTCTGCTTGGGTTAGGCACTCTGATATTCTCTCCATATGCGTTTAGTCATATCATTTCCTCACTGTAAATCCAGCCTTACAAAAGCCCAATGGAAATGTACTAGCCCAGGCTTTGAATCTACTCACCCAACCTTTGGCATGATCCTGAAAAACACCCCCTCACCAACCCAACATCTATAAATAGCTCATTCGCCCATCAGGAAATCTTACTCCCTGTGAGGAGTGGAATTTTGCAAGGTTGTGATGATCAGCATGACTGTAATCAGCAAAGAGATCTGGGAACCTGCTTATTCTTGAGGGGCAGGCTTGGGACCTCAGCCCACCCTGTCCCCTTCATGCTTTCTCTGCATTCTGATTCTTGCTTCTGAGGGTTTGTGTCTTTAGTGCAAAGTTAACTTGAGTTCTACTCAAGTGTTGCCCCTAACCAGAGTCCCATCCATGCACAGAAACCTCCCACTTGAGTCTGCTGGTGCTTTTCACTCAAGCTGGCCGGACTAAGCGGGGAGGGCAATTGATCCTCAGAGCATCCTCATGTTCTGGGTGTGAGCTATGTTCAAAACCTACCCGGATCTACGCTACAAAGAGGTTGATGTAAGTCACCGTTTGTCAACTTATTTGTACGTATGTTTGCACTCAAATCTGTCTCCCAATAACATAAATGCCCTGTTACGGTGATGCAGTAACACAATCTCCCTGAACGGTGTTGAGCCATGGTTGACATACCGTGGTAGACACTGCATGAGTGTGATCGATTACAGAATGAGATCATATACATTAAAATATTGCTGCAGATCCTAGCCATTATTCTCCTTTAGCTCTCCTCTCTAATACATTCTCTTCTCTTCTTTTTCTCTCTGCTTTAAAACCACTGAATTTACTAGTTCTTAGGGAAGAAAAAGCAGACAAACCAACCAAACCCTGTTCTCTCTCTTGTGTTTTGTAACCAGGTCAAGACTGGCAGATTTTCACACAAATTGTCAAGTCTCTTTCCAGTCACTTACCAGCTGCCCCGGGGATAATTACCAGGCGTGTCTGGGCTCCTACGCAGGGATGATAGGTGAGTCTGTCTTGTTCATCATGCAGAGCACAGCAGGGTTGCCTTTCTCAATCAGTGTCTGGGTTTGGGGGGACTGGTTTATGGATCGTGGCTTGGGGACTTGACACTTTAGAGACAGAATAACTTAGTGCTGGGGCATATTGGAGGGGTGGTAGTGGATGCAGATGTCGGAAGTTTAGCAAGGCTGCTGTAGCCAGCAAGAACAACCACATGTATCTGCAGGAACCTTCCTCTTTGCTCACAAGAGCAAAAGCACCAAACCCCTTTGTGAATCTGCTGCAGGGTGGGGTTATAGGGAGATGCTGTGGCCCAGTGGATAGGGGGAGGGGTTCTATTCCTACCTCTACCTGCTGCGTTACCTTGGGTAAGTCTCAGGTTTCCCTCTGTTAAAGGGGGATAGAGATGCTGGCCTTGCAATGTACAGCAAGCTCTGTTGCTAAAGGAGGATGTATTATTACTGGAGACAACTCTGGTTCTAGAGGCGCACGTGGGAGAAAACAACTGAAGGTGGCAGAGGTGTTTGGCATGCTCAGCTGATGCCGACTGGCCTTTCCCCAGAAGGGTGGTCCTGAGGTCTTTGGCAGTAGGTTAGATCCTAGGGTGCAGGTTGCAGGAGAGAGAGCTGTGAGTTTCAGGGATAGCAAATCCAGCTGCCTTGTCACTCTGACTCAGTTTCACTCTTCAGTCCAGGGTTTTGCTTCTCTCAGCTTCGCTCTGACCCGGAGCTCCTCTCCCCCTGCCACAACTACTGCGCAGTGTTGCAGGGGCCGCAGAGGGCAACCAGGGAGTGTTGTTATAATCCTGACACCAGGAATGCAGAGGGGATGATGGGTGGGCCAGGTCCCCGTGTGAAGCTGTCAGGGCAGCTCTGCTCATCGCACCTGAAGAGAGACGCAGGGGCAGGTTCAGCAGGCAAGCAGCATGTCTGAGTCAGCCGAGATTCCCAGAGAGAAGGAAGGAACAGGAGACCAGGCCAGCTCAGAGGGACCAAGAGCCATGTGTCTGCTTAGACAGGACAATACCAGGGACTAGTTATGGGACACGGAGCCTTTCGCCCACCACCAAATTGTTACCCTCCCTCCATCTCCCACTGAGATACCTGCTTCCCCTTCTGTGCTGCAGATCCCACCCTGAGCTGGTTTCTGAGTGAGCAGCTGGAGGGAGAGTCCCTGGTAGCGGGGGTCTCTCAGAGCCACTTGGGTTGGGGAGAGCTGGGGGCTGGAACGAACCATCTGCAGTTCCCTTTAGCTCTGCCTGAATCATGGGGAATCCACTGGGCATGGAAGATGAGAGCCAAGCTGGTGCAAAGCCCATCCTGCTGTGAGGGGAGGCTGTTGGGACCGGAGGGAGCACAGAGCTGTTTCTCTCCGTCAGACTTTCCTCTTCTGGCCCTTGATTCCCTTTTCCTTTCCTTCCTCCTGAGCAGGGTTCGATATGACGCCCAACTACATTGACTCGAGCATCACCAGCATCGCAGTGTCGCCCTGGTGCTCCTGCAGAGGGAGCGGCAACATGGAGGAGGAGTGTGAGAAATTCCTGAGAGACTTCACGGAAAATCCATGTCTCCGTAAGGCACCGCTCTTCACTCGTTGGCTGTCTGAAGGGGCTTTGGCCTGTCCCAGGGAGCAGGGCAGGAGCTCTGGCTGTGGGGGAGTTCCCTCTTATTCTAGTCACATTCTCTCCCAGCAGGGAGTGCTGTAGGGAGCCAGGCAGGAGCGCTAGCTATGGGGGAGCAGCCAGCTATTCCAGTCCCACCCTCTCTCAGCAGAAGCTGTGGGAAGCAGTCTGATGCAAGGGACTCCAGGGAGTGCTATATGCTATGCTGCAGGAGCACTTTGTGTCGGTGGGAGCTCACAACTGCTGTATTGCAAGCTTCTCTCAGCAGTGGTGCTGCAGGTGTCTGTAACCTCCTAGCTATTCTGGCCTCTCCACAAGACCTTGTCAGAGCTCCTGCTCCATGTCTCTGAACAGGAAGGAGATGTAGGAAATTCCTTGTGGCTTGTGGAGTTTTGGGAAACCTTACAACCTAGCAGATAGCTATTGACAAGGTCCCTTTGATGAAGGAGGCCCTGGTGTGCTGAGCTCCAGGAGCTTCATTCTCTCCGTTACTTATTATAATTGTATCCATTTAATTCGTTGTTATTCAATTTAATGATCTGAAAATGTTACCGTCAAGCTCTCTCGCCCTAGTGCTAACAATGTCCCCATCCCTGCTTAATCGTCAAGCTAATTTAATCTGTTTTGGGGATAACAACTGGGTGCAAGCAGGCCTGGATTATTCTGCCATTGCAATTTAGTCCTGCCTTGCAGGATTAGCCTGGCACACTCATGAAACAGAAGGCATTGTCGCTTTCACACCAGGAGGCACTGTAGAGAAGGAAGTAGGAGCTCTGGCTCCCCTGGTACTATGCAAATAGAAAATAAAGAAATAATATAATAATTATTAATAATAATGCACCTCAATCCTGACCATCAGCACCCCCGTTTTTCCAGTTCTGGATTCCCCATATGCAGTTCTGACTCCTGACCTGTAGCATCGCCTGCTATTCCAGTCGTGGCCCCCATTCGCCACCCTACCCCAATGTTTCCAGTGCCCCATAATCCTGGCCTGCAGAGCCTCCCGCCCCACTATTCCTGCCTGCTCACCCTATGCAGCTGTACCAGTGCACCTCAGTTCAGACTTGCACAGCTGCCACATTTTGTACAGCGCCATGTCGGACATATTATGCAAATGAGCTAAATTTGCATATTTGCTGCTAGTTTGCTTTTACTCTTAAACTTCCCCTTAAAAGTATCATGAGGATTTCATGCTGGTGAAAGGCATTGGGCAGAGTTAAGGTTACCTATACAGCCCCCTTATGCATGTTCATTAGGACACAGTGTTTAATTATACCACTACATGCTGCTTTTTCCCTACATGAGTTAACAGGTTTTGAACGCAGGGCTTTTAGTGCCACAGCATACACCTCCGCCATCTGAGTTATAGTATAAGAAGAGCTGTTGCTCTAAGCAGGCTGTTATCCTCTACGTGGACTAGTCCATAGAGGGGGACACACTTCTCCAGTGGGTTATACTACTTGTTGATAGGCAGCACTGGAATGCTGGGTGTCAGGATTCCTAGCTCTGGGAGCAGAGTATGGCCTAGTGGTCGGTGTCAGCACAGCCAAGCACAGTTCAGCCCACAAAGTGACTGACACTCGCTATGTCACGTTTGAGAGCGACACGGCATTTTACTAACTACGGAGGCAGGCACAACAGAGCTGCCAAATGCATGAGTGTTGGGTGAGTTGCATGATGCATGGGACTTTTGGACCGGCTTCATCCTCCACTGTTCCAGACCTGAGGTTCTCCAGAGAGCTTACCAGTCCCGTCAAAAGCGTGTGTCCGTTTTGTTGTACGGCTCAATGGCTGCTAGGGTTTAGACGGAGATCTGCCAAAACTCATTTCACTTGTGAGTGCTAGAGATGTTGGAGTCCAGAGGTAGGTATCAAATGTGTTATTGCTTTGTCCCACCCACACACCTCATCATGTAAGTCAGTTAAGCCACTGCAGTTGCAACGTGCCATTGATAGGCTAGATAGACCCAGGTCTATTTCCGCCTACATACAATCATAGAAGATTAGGGTTGGAAGGGACCTCAGGAGGTCATCTAGTCCAAACCCCTGCTCAAAGCAGGACCAACCCCAACTAAATCATTCCAGCCAGGGCTTTGTCAAGCCGGGCCTTAAAAACCTCTAAGGATGGAGATTCCACCACCTCCCTAGGTAACCCATTCCAGTGCTTCACCACCCTCCTAGTGAAATAGTTTTTCCTAATGTCCAACCTAGACCTCCCCGGCTGCAAGTTGAGACCATTGCTCCTTGTTCTGTCATCTGCCACCATTGAGAACAGCCGAGCTCCATCCTCTTTGGAATCCACATTCAGGTAGTTGAAGGCTGCTATCAAATCCCCCCCTCACTCTTCTCTTCTGCAGACTAAACAAACACAGTTCCCTCAGCTTCTCCTCATAAGTCATGTGCCCCAGCCCCCTAATCATTTTTGTTGCCCTCCCCTGGAGTCTCTCAAATTTATCCACATCCTTTCTATAGTGGGGGGCCCAAAACTGTATGCAATACTCCAGATATGGCCTCACAGTGCCGAATAGAGGGAAATAATAATTTCCCTCAATCTGCTGGCAATGCTCCTACTAATGCATCTCAATATGCTGTTAGCCTTTTTGGCAACAAGGGCGCTCTGCTGACTCATATCCAGCTTCTCATCCACTGTAATCCCCAGGTCCTTTTCTGCAGAACTGCCGCTTAGCCAGTCGGTCCCCAGCCTGTAACCGTGCATGGGATTCTTCCATCCTAAGTGCAGGACTCTGCACTTGTCCTTGTTGAACCTCATCAGATTTCTTTTGGTCCAATCCTCCAATTTGTCTAGGTCACCCTGGACCCTATGCCTACCCTTCAGCGTATCTACCTCTCCCCCCAGCTTAGTGTCATCCGCGAACTTGCTGAGGGTGCAATCCATCCCATCATCCAGATCATTAATGAAGATGTTGAACAAAATGGGCCCCAGGACCAAATCCTGGGGCACTCCGCTTGATACCGGCTGCCAGCTAGACGTCGAGCCATTGATCACTACCCATTGAGCCCGACGATCTAGCCAGCTTTCTATCCACCTTATATTCCATTCAGCCAATCCATACTTCTTTAGCTTGCTAGCCTTCCTGTACCCTGTGTCCTTAAGCCCCAACCCATCTCCACTCCAAGTATAATTCCTTCCAGGTCTGTGAACTCCGAGTTCCACAGCTCTCCTCAATTTCTCCTATTAACAGTACTGCCAACCCCAACCCCCAAGTCTGGGCTGCAAAAATCTTGAAATAAGCTTAATACTCATGAGCTTAACCCCGAGACTCACACAATGTTGGGGCTTTTTTTCTTTGCCTTCTAGTTTCTGAGCCTTTAAGGAACACTTGGGTCACGTTTTCAAGCTTTTCTCTATAACCAGGTGTGACAGATGCTATAGATACATGGAATATTCAAAGATTACTACACTGACTTTATAAATGTTATATGTATCTTGATGGGCTGACTAGTGATTGTCACACCAGGAGGGCTGGAATCTTAGCTTTTGTTTCCAAAGAACTGAGATTCTCATGCAATCATTTACATTAGATCCTGGGTTCTAAGTAAATCACCGACTATCATGAAACTCACAGTCAAACCCTACGCGCTGGCAACGCTACTTAACTCTTCTACCCCCCTGCTCATTTGGCATTTCTTTTTCCTTTGCAATGAGCAATCGGGGTGTCATGGAGGGGAAGGTGGAGAGAGGAAAGATTAAGGTGTGTTGGGGGGAAGAGCAGCACCTTGAACTCAGTGGCTTTGAACCATGTAGCTGGCAGCTGATCTCTTCCAGGTTTCTGGCTCCTGTGTATTGTCCCTGTCTGGGGGAGTTGGAAACCTCTGCCTCTGGTGTGGTTTGCCCATGGTGCATCTAGGGCCGATGAGAATGCCTATGGGCAGGAAGAGATGCCTGGCAAAGGGAGCAGGGATGCTGAACTTGGGGGATGAGGGTGGGGGTAGCAAGGGGCAGGGAGGGATGAAGGATGAGAAGGTGGTAGAGGAGGATGGGAGGTGATGGGGAAGGAAGATAGGGAGAGGATGGAGGTGGGGAGGTGGACGTGGAAGATCCTCTACCAGATGGTATTTTTAGTTTTGGTTTCCAGTCACTCCCATCCCATTGCTCTCTTCTTTTCTCTGCCTTCCCTAAACACTGCTGCCATGCCCCCAAGATGCCTCTCCTGCTCGTAGAGCTGCAGAGGAATCGGGGGCTCAGTGGAAAAGGCGTAATTTGTGCTGTTTCCATCAGCAACTGCCATATTCTCTGTGACGGCGCCACAGCGGGGAGCGGGGCTGGAGACAATGCACCTGGGTATTTATCTCTGTGCTGGGCACGGAGCCCATGCAGCCAGAGCAGCGGGTCAGCGCACGGTGCCTCATTGCCCCTTCCCCCTCTCCCCCTTTGGAAGCTTTTCTCGCGCCGTTGGGTAGAATTGCCCCGGGCTGCCACCTTGAAACAGGCTAGGGCCTCCTGTGTGAGACAGAGAGATGGGGAAGGAGGAGTTACTATTGGAGCAGCAGAACTGCTGCCAGCCCCAATCTTCTGCATGGGAGAGCTACTGACAACCTCTGCAGAGCAATGGGCTGGAGCGGGGAGGACTCCAGGACCGTCCCAGGGGATCCATGAGACACAGAGTCCCCTCTATCATGCATTTGGTGTTTGTTATTACTGCTTCAAGCCAGGGGCTGTGGCTCACCCCTACTTCCAGCACTGCTGCCCTCAATCCCCTTCCCTGGGCTCAGGGAGGAGGTGGGGTCCCCACTATAGGTGAGAGTTCATAAGACGTATCCCCTCTGTGGTGGAATTTAGTCATATTTGAGAAACAGGCTTGGGGCTGGGGTTTGGGGGGGTTAAGGAGAGGAAAACACTTTGATCTGCAGGGGCTGTGTCAGAGCGAATGAAGCAGAACCTCAAGGTGACAGGCTGGGTCCCAAAGCAATGAGGTCTGGGCAGGAAGGAGGGCTGGAATGAGGAACAGGGAATGGGAAGGAGGATAGGTGAGTAGAGAGAGTGTGTGTGAGAGAGAGAAGGTGCGAGGCCGGGAAGGAAGAAGAGTATGAATGAGAGATGACAGCCTGACAGGAAGAGAAATAACTTGCCCACATTGTTTGAAGCCTGCTCACTCCCGCCCATAGCCCCGGCCTCCCACTGACAGCTAGTGACTCCTGGCTGTCTCTGCCATGGCATGCTTCTCAAAGTGGGATGTGTGCAAATAAAGCTTTAGGGCTTTTGCTTCCGCAGCTGCCTGGAAGCAAGCAGACCCCCTCCCAAGGAGGAGGCTGTCTGGCTGGCCCAACAGATCCCCAGCAACTATCTCCTCTCACGGGCTGCTGGTGTGAGAGCCTGGACGTGGGGTGGCAGTGGCTGTCTCTCAGTCGTTATCTAAGATAGCCCCTAGCCCTGATGACCATGAAGTTTGATACAACCAGCTGAGAGCCACCCTAAAACACAGCAAGCAACATTTCTAGTGGTTAGAGCAGGGAATGGGCCGTCAGGACTCCTGGTTCTACTCCTTGCCCTGGGAAGGGATTGTGGTCTAGTGATCACCACAGTGGTCCAGGAGTCAGGACTCCTGGGTTCCACTCCCAGTCTAAGGAAGTAATGCTGTGTAATGGTTGGAGCAAGGATGTCACGTCCACCATGGCCTCTGCGCTGGCGTCTACTGCCAACTTGCTGTGTGGCCTCAGGCACGTTGCAGCCTGGCTGGGTGCCTCAGTTTCCCCATATATAAAATGGGGATTATGCTGACCTGTCTCATGAGGAGGGGGAGTTTGTCAGCTTTAATCCATTCCTAATGTTAGTAAAGTGTTTTCAGATCCATGGGGAAGCACAGCATGTTTAGTAGTTATTGTTGTATGCCCTGTGAGTTGTGTGCATAGAAGTTGATAGTGAAACCACATCCCCAAAGCCCTGTCTCTCTTCCCACTCGCAGGAAACGCCATTCAGGCCTTCGGCAATGGTACGGATGTCAATCTGTCCCCCAAAAACCCCTCGCTGCCTGTCACCCTGCCCCCTAAGACAGAAAAGAGCCCTGCTTTGCCAGATGACATCAATGACAGCAACACCATCTATGACACCAGTGTGATCACAACTTGCACTTCTGTTCAGGTAGGACCTCGGCTCCGGCTCCTGCTCGCTCTTCACAGAAGACACGTGTTAATTTGATGCATGGACCTAGCTTGGCCAAAGCCTCCCACACATTGATGTCCCTGCTGGGACTTAGCCTATGGTCTTGGAAAGTGAGGGTTGTCTATCGAAGGCTGCTGTTTGCAAGTGTACCTCTTGAGTTATTACAGCGCCAAATTCTCTGTTACCCAGAATCCTCTTGGCCCATGCCCAGCACCATATTCTCTGTTACCCAGAATCTCCCCGGGCTCTGCCCAGCCCCTGATACATCCCCATTACCCAGAATCCCCCAGGGCTCCCCAACAGCCCCAGCCCCAGTGTGCTTACTGTTATGTGTATTAGATGGTTTGATTTCTTTTCGCCTTCTCTTGTTTGGGATGGAGATCTCCCAGGCTCATGCTTTCCCATGCAGTGCCCCATGGGCTATCAGTTTTTGCCCAGGTTGGCTAGCCTTCCTGCTTTGGGTGAGCACTGGAAGCTGAAAGTGCCCCTCAGTATCCACACACAGCCTGTGGATTTACGGCCTGCACGTATGCTCCTATGTGCACACACCGCTATGTAATCCTGCTGGCAATGGGCTAGGGAGGAGGTGGTGGGATCTGGATCAAGATTAAGGTTATGTCTGAGGCTGAATCGGGGCCTGTGCTCAGGTTCCAGGGCAATGAAACCTTGGCAAGTGGTTCTGTTAAGACGTTGACCCCAAATAGCTAATCTCTTAGGACTATTGTTGATTTTGTGGGATTTCCCCCACCTTGGATTGAAATCTTCTGAGCTGCCCTCCTGAGATTTTAGCCATAACTAAACAGGAACCAGAACTGGAAAATAAGGTCCCTTCTGCTTTTGAATCGAATCCAGAAACAAAACAAAACCCACATGGGCTGGCAAGGATCTTAGAATTTAAACCTCAAACCACAATTCACAGCTCCATCCTTGGCCTCCTCAAATTCCTCTGGCCCTGCAGATTTCCAGTTGCTTGGGAGTTAGTCTCATCCTGCAGCAGGAGCTGGCCACGCCCATTTGGCATTCTCCTTCACAGCTTTGCCTAGATGAGTGATATGTCTTTGCGGTGGTCACGAGGTGTGGTTGCAGTTTGTGGAGACATACCTGGGCTAGCTTTAATCTAGCTGGCTGGAGTACTGATAGCAGTGAAGTTGCAGCAGCATGTGCTTCAGCAGGGGCTACCCACCCAAGTAATTACCCAGGATTCCAGGTGGGTTTGTCCAACTTGTGCGCTACTCTACTCAAGCTCGCTAGATTAAAGCCAGCTCAGGTACGTCTACTCTACCAAACGATTGCAGTATAGCTCTACCCTAGGACTGAAAGATGTGTTGTTAGCTAGCTTGATCCAACACTTTCTAAAACTCTAGTGATGACAAGGTAAACTGCACTATAGCAAGGCTTTAACTCAACCCGTTTAGCACGTACTGTAGTACAATTTACCTTGTCTGGTCTAGAGTTTTAGAAGGTGTTGGGATCGAGATAGCTAACCCCATCCAATAACCTTCAATCCTAGTCTAGATGAAGCCTCAGACCCACCCGGAAATTACTGCTCCCCCTCATCCCTGCATCTGAAGCAGCGTTGCTGAAGGCAGGGGAAGCATCAAGCTACCACACTGATCGGGGTGGTGTACAGAGAGCTATTGGAATCACTCCGCTGGCCCCTGTCTTTTAATGGTTATCAGATGATAATGCCCAGAGGCCCTGATCTGCTCTGGGGACTGTACAAACACATAGAAAGACACGGTCCCTGCCCCGAAGAGCTAGCTAGCTAGACAGGCATCTCCTACTCACAGTCCCAACCGGAGGATGATTCTCTGTCCACCTCTGCAGAAACAAAGTAAGTCTCTTCTTCTCCTTCAGGCTGGCGAGCACACGTGAAGGCAGCAATGTCACCCTTGGGCAGCCTCTAATTAGATCCGGCATGCTTGAGTAATTACATCTTATGTTTTCTAGTTACCACTCCGTGAGACAATCAGCAGCTCAATTTCATGCTAGAATTGCGGCACATCAGGGCCCCGCCGCCGCCTTGGTGGGCACTTGGCTCACTTTTCATTGTGAGACACACTTGGCAGAATTGTTCTTCTTCTAAGTGGGAAGAAAGGGAAAAACAATGTTGTTATCAGCGTTACCGCATCTTCTGCTCCATTTGCCACCTGATGATGGAAGTGCTGGTGGTGGTGGTGGTGTGGCGGTATATTGCTGGAGTCAATTACTAGTGGACTAGTTTTGCTTGTAGTAAACCCAGTGAACTCCACTAGGTCAGACCCTGAGCTCAGTTGCTACTCAGGGAGAACTCAGTGGGAACTCAGCTGGGTAAAATGTTTTCGCTGTAACTCTTGTTTAGTGAAGAATGCAGATTTGGTAGGGAATTGGAGTTGGATCCAACCAAGTTTTGGTTGAAAAACACCTTAAAAAAATCAGAAAAAATCAAAATGTTTCATTTTGACATTTTATGAAACAAAATATTTCTATTTTGGGGTGGGGGGTTCAGAACAACTTTGTGCTTCAAAATATCCTGTAATTTTATTGGACAAAACCTCCAGATATTTAAAAATGGTCCAGAACCCAAAACATTGTGATTTTGTCAAAACAAAACATTCCATTCAACCTGACATTTATTTATTTCTTTTTGTTTTTTGACTTGACGACATTTTTTGAAAAATTCATTTTCGGTTTGCCCTGGAACAATTTTTCTTGATTTTTTTTTCAGAATTGCCAGAGAATCAAAACACCCATTATTAGCAATACTGTAATAGGAGTGATACCTCAGTAAAAACTGAGTAACACACAGGGCCTGGTTCTGATCCTCTATACTGTGAGGAGGGTCATGTTCTCTACTTGTGAAAACAGGCACAGCTCCATTGGCTTCAGTCAAGCTGCCCCAAATATACCAGCAGAGGACTTGGCCTGTGTTACTCCACTGACTTCAGAGGTGTGACACTGGATTTACTCCAAAATCAGGCTCAGTCACTCCTTTGTAAATCAGGAATAGCTCCATGGAAGTCAATGGAGTTATTCCTGATGAATACCTGTGTGAGATCAGAATCTGACCCCAAGTGAGCAAGTCTGGATTCAACCTGCTGCGTAAATCAGGAGTATCTCCATTAAAGTCATTAGGCCTATTTCTCCTATCATGTACACTGGGGTGTCTCCATTGACTTCACCAGAGTTACTCCAGATATACACTAATGCAAGTGAGAATAGAACTAAGCCCAGTGCAGTTACACCAACATTAACCTTACTGGGGTTACTCATATTTACACCAGTGTAGCTGAGAAGAGAAATATGCACTTAGCTTTGCAGGTCGTACTACTTTGTCAAGAATTAAGGTGTGCTCTGTCGGTGAGAGCCAGGGGACTAGAAAGCACTCCTGGGATTCAGGTCTAGGTCTGCTACTGACTCACTATCTGACACCAGGCAAGAAAATGAAAAGAAAAAGTTAGCTTGTATTTTTTGAAATTCTGTAAAAGGTTTTCTTGGACGAGTAGCGATAGCCCCATGTGTGTGTCCTCGTGTGTATTTGTGGATGTGCGTGCGCTTGACCATTGTGCAGTGGTGGCCTCCCTGGGAGCACTGTGGGCTCTGAAGTGTGAATGAAAATCCCGTGCCCCAGCAACTCACTCCATAGTACAAATTCCACTTTCCTGAGTCTGTTCACTTTCCCTTTAACTCTGTTTGAGTCGCAAAAGGATGAAAGGAAGAGATGAGTCTAATGGCCCCATCTCACTTCACATTGAGAGACTTCAGTGCTTTTATGGCCATCTTCAGCACTAAAAGGCCTATTGTAGCGGGATTGGGAGAGCTTCTTGTTAGTGCTTTTGTTCTTGAACTGTACGTGCTCCTTTCAGAGGCTTATTCCCCTCCCTCAGCTTACCTTTCTCAGATCTCTCTCACAAGAGTTTCATGGGAGAGCATGGCTTATGTATGATTGGCCAGTCCGCAGGCTTAGAACCAGTGGTTGAAATTGGGCAAAACCCACAGCCCCTTTCAGACTGACACAAAATGGAAGGATAATTAGGCTTCTGTACACTCTGGAGTAGCCCTGATGGCCCGAAGTCGGAGTAACTGCACCGCTGCCAAACCCAAGTGCAGCACAAGCAGCGGCAGTGGCCTCTAGGTACTTATGCTCCAGTTTTTAGCTCAGGCCTCTGAAGCCATGGAAACTTGTAATTGGAATCACCACCAGTTAGCTCAGTTCGTGCAAATCCCAACTTGTCCTTGTGTGCTTGTGCTGGCCCATAATGGCTGAGTCGGGGCTGTTGCTGGTGGGAGACCAGGCATAAAATAGTCTGTAGGGGCAACACACCTGATACAGAATCTGAACTCTTCTCAGGGCTATTTCCCCATCCCCACAGCCCCTGCCCTGCAGCATGCCACAAGCGCCATTCGCTCCTAAGCTACATTGAACTGCTTCTGCTCCTTGGCTGGATTCTGATGTGGGGTTTGTCTTCACTAGAAATGTAGGTGATGTCAGAACACAGCCATCAGGAGTCACGTTAACCAACACAATGTTAACACATCTTGCAGTCAGGGTCCACAGGGGCCTCTGTGTTTAATACCACGTCAGAGATTGAGCCTATATATCGTTTCAGGAGGGTTCGCCCATAACACTATGCTGAATGCAATAGTCCCAGCAAAGTCATGTTTGACGGCATGTCAGTTAACATGACTCGTCAAGGATGTGTTCTAACACAACCTGGCATTCCAGTGAAGGCAAGGTCTCCTCTCCAGGTTTGTCTTCACTGCAGGGTTAGCTTGAGCTATTGACACTTGAGTTAACGCCTCTCAAGTGCAAGTGGCCACACAGCAAACAACGCTCGAGTTGCACTAGCTCCAGCATCTGCAGCGCTCGAACTCCAGCCCCCATCCAACAAGCCAGCTAGCCTCAGTTGAAAGCAACACTTATCTTAAGCTAGAGATGCGTGTGTGTGGATGGAAATTGGTTTACCTCAAGATAACACTGCTGGGAAGACAGGCCCTTAGATAACTAGCCCATCCTGATGCAGATTCAGAATTTCCTCTCAAAGGGTATGTCTACACTGCAATTAGACACGGCTGGCCTGTGCCAGCCGACTCGGGCTTGCAGGGCTCGGTCTGTGGCTCTGTTTGTTTGAGGTGTAGATGATTCGGCATGGGCTGCAGCTGAGCTCTGTGACCCTCCCACCTTGCGGGGTCCTAGAGCCCGGGCTCCAGCCTGAGCCTGGACATCTACACTGCAATTAAACGGAACCACAACCCGAGCCCTGCAAACCTGTCAGCTGGCACAGGCCAGCCGCGATTTTTTAATTGCAGTGTGGACGTACCCTGTGTGTGAAATTTTACATCATGAGTGTTTGTGCCGTGAGTTCCTCAGAGCAGAGACTGTCTCTTGCTAGATGTTTGTATGGCACCTAACATAGTGGGGCCCCCAACTCGGGTGGGGCCTGGTAGCTGTATTGCCATATAAAAAATAATAATGATATCTGGATTCATCTGCTTGAAGACTTTCAGGCAAGGAACACGTAGTCAGTCGAGTTTGCAGAAGTTGAATGAATATTTGCAGATTTATTTTGTTTGCACTATCTGCCCAGATCTAGGCAGGAGTCCAGCAGAGAGGCTAAGCAGCCCAGGGAGCGAGGGATGAGAATTTTCTTTCTTCTCTCCTTCTCAAAGCTTTTCTGGCAGCCCCAGCGTACACAGAGCACACAGAGAGACTTAATGTTTCAACACCAGACACACACTCTGAACTGCCTTCAAATGCCCCATGCAAATGTGGAACCCTGGTAATTGCAGGCCTGTGATCAGAATAAAAACAATTCGGGATGCCCTTGTAGGCCGGCTCTGCAAGGACAGTGGAAAACGACAAAAGTTCAGCTCCAATGAAATTGGGCTTAGTGTGCTCCGGAGGGACAGCTTGTTTGAGCGGGGCTGGTGGAATGAGTCAGGTCTTTAGAACCCAGGGTACGGAACAGGCCAGCACATTCCTTTCTTACCAGCTAAAGGGAATGATTTGTCTCATCCGCAACGTAACACCAGAGGTAGATCTTACTGCTTTTTTTGAGATTAAAGAGAAATGACAAGAAGGAGGAAGCTTGCTCGGGAATTGCCTGACAAAGATAGTTCCTCACACCCCCTTTATTCTGTCGCAGACTGTGAGGAGTGACCAGTGATGTTCCATGGCGGTTACAGGTGTTAATCTCTGACCAAGCACAGTCTGTCCACGATCAGGAGCGACGCCAGGGTTTTTGCCGCCCTATGTGGGGGGTCCTTCCACGCCCCCGGTCTTCGGGGCACTTCGGCGGCAGGTCCCAGAGCGTGGAAGGACCCCCCACCGCAGAATTGCCGCCAAAGACCCGGAGCGTGGAAGGACCCCCCACCGCAGAATTGCCGCTCCCCAAATCCTGCTGCCCTAGGCGACTGCCTAGATCACCTAAATGGAAGCGCTGGCCCTGTCCACGGTGCAGCATGGATGGCCTATTACTTAAAGCAAGTGCCTGGAAGTCAGGACTCCTGGGTTCTATTTCCAGTTCTGTGAAGGAATGTAATATAGTGGTTCCTGTGCTCTGTTCTCCTCTGCCACAAACTTAATGTGTGATCCTGGGCAAGTCACTTTAGCTCTTTCTGCCTCCGTTTCCCCATCTATAAAATGGGGGTAATGATAGTTGGCTACCAGGTCTGATTTCAGCTTGCTTGAAACCCTGAGACCTTTGGCAAGACCTCCTGGCTTGTTCTTTCTCCTCCACAGGAACATGGACCGAAGCTAAACAAATCCAAAGAGCACAGTCTCTGCTTCTCGGAGGTATGTGTCATGGCATCTCCTGGGAAGAGAGAAAGGGGCAGGCTGGAGAGCATGGAAGTGTGAGCATGGGGGTGCTTTTTGCCATGCATACATGCCAATAGAGGCAAGAGATGGAGTCAGATGGAGTTACAAATGAGTCTCAGCATATCTACTGGGACAGTAAGGTTTCTCTAAGCTGAGCTGTTTTTCCAGGGTTGTATCTACAGGGCGACAAGGAATTAAAGAAAACAGCCAAGCTTTTAAAATCCCATGAGCCTGTCCCTACTCCATTTCCACATCTCAGTGGCACTGTATGTGTGTATCCCTAACACCTACTCACCCCTGTTGTGTTTTGCGGGCTCTAGAATATGTGCTAACCCCAATTACAGCCCGACTCTGCAATGTTCTATATGTTCAATCTGAAGTGTTCCTATAGGACTCCAGCCTGAGCCTGAGTGTCTACGCTGCAATTTTACAGAGACTCAAAGGGTGTTTTGATTAGATCCGCTGAAGCAGAGTTGGCTCAGAACAGCTGTGACCTGGCAGATTTGTGAAGAGCTGGTTGACATGATATTTTTTTCTCTTCAGATCTTGAAATGTTGATGGAATTTTTAAATACCAAAAAAAGGGGAAATTCTGGACTAAATTTTCACAGAAAAAATCACCTGTTGTTTTTTTCCCAACAAATTATAGAGTAGGGTTGACATTTTCAAAATTTTGGGGGGGGAAAAACCCCTAAAAAATTTCGGGAAAAAAATCAAAATTTTGAAATGAAAAATTTAGTTTTGAAAAAAATCAAAAATGTGGGGGGAAAATCCAATTTTAGAGAAAAATGCAAGTTCTTTGATTTCTTTGAACTCCCTCCCAAATTCAGAAGAAAATTAAAAACTATTTCCCAAAGATCCCCACCCCACCCCTGTAGCCAACCAGATCTGGCTACAGTTGGTAGCACGATTTTTCAGCGATGAGGGGAAAAGCCACTGGAACAAGCTACCAAGGGAAGTGGTAGATTATCCATCTCTTGATCTCTTCAAATTAATATTGGATCCCTTGCTGGAAGATATGCTGTAGATAGACACAAGTTACCGGGCTCAATACAGAGATAACTGGCTGTTATTCTCTGGCCTGAGTTATGCAGGAGTCAAACTAGAAGATGTATTGGTCCCTCCTGGTCTTAAAATCTATGAGCAGTTAGAAACAGTCAAGTATCAGAGGAGTAGCTGTGTTAGTCTGGATCTGTAAAAAGCGACGAGGAGTCCTGTGGCACCTTATAGACTAACAGATGTATTGGAGCATAAGCTTTCGTGGGTGAATACCCACTTCGTCAGATGCATGAAACAGTGTTTATTATAGCAGATACGTTATTCCAAGATAAGATCAGATGCTTTCCCTTATGCAAACACAGAGCTCTGCCACTGAACTAAACTCCTGTTTTCCATTCCTTTGCCCACAGACACAGCTGACCACAGACATTATGCCAGACCAGAAGACTTTTGTGGACCAGAAGGCATCTGGCAGCCGACATTCAGCCAGGGGTATCCTCTCTGTTCTCCCATTCCTTCTCGTGAAACTGGCGTTATAAAGGAGAGAGGAGCTGCATTGTGAAGGAAATGCCAACAAAACCCACACTCGCGCGCGCACACTCCCAAAAACTCTTGCAAGAATTCTCTCTCTCAAGTTGTGTTCTCCCAGTGTTTCTGCTTTTGAGAAATTAAATAAAAGAGAATCCTTGTGTCAGACACTTAATGTGCAAGAATAGAGTTAATGCTGGCCCTGGAAGCACCGACCTCTGGGTGGACATGCATCCCAGCGGATGAACTTTGATCATTTTCTTTTATAGATACTTATGGTTTTTTCCTTTCTGAAGCAAGAGCCTGAGACTCACAACAAACCGGAACACACACACATACACGCGTGCACACACGAACAATGGATCCAAAGCTGTGAACAGAACTAGGGGGAACAGGCGGTGACCTACTGAAGCTTTGGTGAAGGCCAAGGGACAGAGAATGACCTGCCACTTCCTGGATGGACTCTGGCAGTGCCAGGATCACTATAGCTGTTTGCAGGAGGATGGAACGAAGAACAGAGACCTTTTTTCCCTCCCCATGTTCAGTTTCTCTTTGCTGCTTGAGAATTCTATGTTTAATTCCCACCACAGATGAAGTCTGGTATTCTGTATCCTGGGAGATCCACATGCTAGTGTTTTACGTCCCACACTCAAATCACGGTGGGGCAGGTGTGTGTGTGGGGGGACAATGAACGTTTCACGTGCAGACCCCAATCTCCCCTTTGAGGCTGCATCCCTGACTAGATGGGCGAACACTGGATCAGAATGCAGGCAGCTTGGAACCCAGGGGATTCTTTTGCCAGTTCCAAGGGGAGGGGGGTGTCTCTTTAAATCTTTTCCTTTCCTGGGTTTGGCGAAAATTTTAAAATCAAAGACAAAAACCTCCACCATTAAAAGGTTGTCTCGATGTTTCCAAATTGCTCTTTCGATGGGGATCTTTTCCTTTTATCCTGTTGGGTTTGGGTTGGATTGGAGAGGCCATCCATGGATGGAGGCCTCTGTATATTACTCTCTTTCCATTTTCTTTTGTTTTATATATACATATATAGTGTATGTATATAGAGACAGCCTATATCTACATATATGTATGTATATACATAACCATATACATATACTGTGTGACTTTTTTTTGTAATTCCTTTCTTTCCTTTTTTTAAAATGATCAAACAACAACAAAAATGTATTATTGTAAAATTTATTTTTTTTAATAATGTCTATAATGGAAAAAAAAAAAACCAAGAACAAAAACGAAACCTTAATTCTCCCAGCCTCTGATGGGGCTTCGGGAACAGGAGAGCGACCCATAAGTTTAACCAATGGCTAAAATAAACATCATAGGAAGCAAATGGTGTCCTGTTTAGTTCAAAGCGCCTGGCCCCTGCTGCTCCGTGGATGTCCTTGTGCTGGTTGTGGCCAGTGCCCCCACCAAGTGCAGCAGCGGTCAAGGAGGGTGGCTTCTAAATGGCCGTTTGTGGCACATTCATGGAAACTGGAAGCAGAGGGATGACTGGGCTGGCAGGGAGAAGGCATTTGTCCACACTCGGTAGTCAGATATCTTACGTTCCGTGGGAGATCAGGTTCTCTCTCTATTTTAAGTACTTATATGGTCCCATTACCACAGTGTCTGTTCACCTCGTAGTCTCTATGCATTTATTCTCACCACACCCATATAAGGCTGGGCACTGCTGTTATCCCCAGGAACTGAGGCCCAGAAAGGCTAAAGGGAAGATTTTTCAAAAGCATCTCAGTGACTTAGGAGCTTATGTCTCATTTTCAAACCTGACTGAGGTACTGAGAGACTCAGTTCTATTGGCTTTCAAAGTGCCCAAGTCCCTTCTCCCAGGCTCCTAAGTCTGCTAGGTAGTTAGGGCCAGATTTTTAAAGCTAAGTGCCTCATGGGATTTTCAAAAGTGCCCAACTCCCACTGACTAGGTACTAGCTGCATCCTTAGGCACCTAAACACCTTTAAAAATCTGGCCTCTAGTGACTTATTCAGGGAGACTGTGACAGAGCAGGGAAGTGAATCCAGCTCTCCTGAGTCCTGTCACCTAAATGCTGCCCCATCCTTTCCCATAACCCCACCTTTAGCTGTACTGGCCCATCCACTCTGGAATCCCACCCTACCTCTTCAGGTTTCCCATCAGGATTCGTTGCTTGGAGGGGTCTGGGTTTTCCCTGTGACCCTTCCTTGTAGAACGACTCCTGTACGGGTGGTTTGTATATCCGTCAAGCTCCTCTCCCTGCATCTCCTTGCGTTTACTGTTTAGAGATGCTTCTCAATGCCCGTGTGAGTGGCTTCAGGTGTTTCCCACTGTCAATGATTGGGGATGAGGAGCTACTCGTGCACGTGCCTACTTATATGCTGTACGTGAAGGATCCCTAGCACTCTCTGGAAATGACACCTGTTACTGATGGCATTAACAGTACCCTCAGCAGTGCCCGTCTTAGGGAGAGAGCTTGGTGCCTGCTATCTTCAGTCCCTGGGCTTGACGCGGTGGAGCTGTGTGATACAGATTCGGCAGAACGAAGCATGGTTTAGGGTTTGCATAACACAGTTGATCAGATCTGAGAGGGTTTTTTGCAAAGCCAGGTCTGTGTCCTGGTTATCGGATTCCCTTGGAGTTTGCAGGGCGAGATGAGACTGAACCTCCTTCTGCTTTGGGTCTCCCCCTGCTACCTTATAGCTCTGCAAGAGACGGCTCCCTGCAGAATGAGAGAGTTGCATTATGGGAGGAAGAGCCACTGCTATGGCCAAGGGGACTCTTTACTCTGCAGAAATGGGCCCCCTTCACTGGAGGGGAAACGGCTCCTTCCTTATGAAACACAGAACTGTGTGATTCAATGGAGTGGGGCAGAAAATCACAGAATTCTTCCCCGAATCCTACTACACACACGCAAGCCCCCACCCTCAGCATGAACACATTCGACAAAGGCCCCCAAAGAGGAGAATCATGTTATCCTCAAGGCTACTTGAAATTTGCCAGGGGAGGAGTTTTGCAAAGAGCAGTGAGATAAGCCCTCTCAGAGCCTGCACTGAACACCAGATGCCCTGTTGTTTAGCCACAAGTCCCCAGCCTCCTGCAGGAATGGAATCCTGCACAATCACAATTCCACAGTCCTCTTTTTATCACCGTGTTGTGCATCCTCTGAGAACAATTTGGGCTGCACCCCTGCTTTCTATAACTCCTTATGAGCTGAGGGAGGCTCAACTGATCAAGCTTTTTCATAAGCAAAGTTCCCGTTAAGAAAGGGGATCTCTTGTACACATAGATGGCCCTGGACACTGGATGGATGGGGTGGACTGGTGCTCTGAGGTGGCAGTGAGATTCTTTCTCAGGTGCTTTGCTGGCTGATTCTAGCTCACAGGCTCAGAGTCTAACTGATCACCAGATTCAGGGTCGGGAAGGAATTTTCCCCCAGGTCAGCTTGTTGGTGATCTTGGAGTTCTTTGCCTTGCTCTGCAGCGTGGGCTATAGTTCACCTGCAGGGATCATCTGGATATAGCTCACGATTGCAGAGGTGTCAGGCATTGGTGAACCTTGGTCCCTCCAGTTCTCTGCCGGTGGCAAACAACAGGTTATTCTCTTGAGGACTGTAATACTTTGTCTAATTCTGGCCGTTGGGTTCGGTGTAACGATGGTGTTTCGTGGCCCGACCGAAGGTCAGAGTAGGTGATCTGGTGGTCCCATCTGGCCTTAAACCCTAGGACTCTGTGACGAGGAGCAAACGGCTGCTCTCTGCTCTGTGCTCAGAGCTCCCATAGCAGTAGTGGGAGGGTGAAATTCACTCCGGTGTATAGGACCAGCATCACGTTACATAGTGGGACTTAGTTGATGCCTGGGCTTTGCACTGGCACTCCGCACAGGGTGAATTTCACCCCTTACAATGCCTTGAGCACCTGCATTGCAAGTTGACTTCAACGGACTTTACAGCTGCTCAGCATCAGTCCCTCAGCACCGAGTGCTGTGTTTGCTGTGCTGCGTGGAATGAAGCTAGCTGACAGGATCCCCTTGTGAACAGTAAGCAGCAAGCACTGCACAGCCCCTCCTCCAAGGAACAAAAAGTGAAACTGATCATTTCTTGGATGCCAGTATCCGTGTTACAGATCAGGGCTCCCCTGTGCTGTGAACTGCACATACACATAGTATCCTTGCACTACAGCAGGGAGGTGTAATTCCCAGCTCGGATACATGTCGACAAGCCAACTTAGCTGTGTGGCCACATCGGCACAGAGGGCGGCTCAAGCAAGCTGCCAGAGTACAAACCCATCTGAGATCCTAGGTGCATACTCCAGTAGATGGCCTGAGCAGAGCTAAAGCATGTGCATCTACCCACACTGGGAATTACACCTCCAGCTGCAGCATAGATGCACCCATAGAAGGAGACAGCAGTGCCTGCCCCCAAAGCACTTACAGGCTAAATAAACAAAACAAATGGCCGGGGGGGGAGGGATAAAATGGTGCACCCAAGATCACCCAACAAGCCAGTGGCGGAGCCAGGAACAGATCATTATTTCTGACTCTCCGACCAGTGCTCAACTCTTTGGACCACACTGCCTCTCACTATTTGAGCCATATGTGTCACATATGCTTCGGTTACTGACAAAACCAGTAGCTACCACTCTCAGCAGAGCAAGCAGGATTCAATTGCATTAACCCAGTTACCCACTAAATTCTGATTCTCTTCCCCCATCCTCATCTTCATGGTCAGAGATGATGCAGAGAGCAGAGCAAGAAGAGCACAGCTCAGTTTTCCAGGAGTGAGTTGGAGCCAGAAAATTTAGTGGGGAGAAATAAATGTCCCCTTTGAAATTTGTAAAACTAAACAAATTTGATGTGGAAGTTGCCAAGGGGAAGATAAATATGTCACATCTCTTGCAGAAGTCACTTTGCAAACCCAGACTGCTCTTTAATATATTCACTCCTATAACAGCTAAGGGAATGACAGGCACTGTAAACAGAAAGCCAGATGTGCTAAGCAGTTTGGTGCTGAAAAATATCAACAGCTATCCAGGACTCCAGAGGACGGGGGAGAGGGAGTAATTGAATGCCTGGCATGTGGGGTGTTTAGGGCCAAAGTTTGTGTGCCTTTTGCTGGCTAAACTCCAATTAAATCAGCAGGACTTAGGCCTCAGAAAGGACTGAAGGATTTTGCCCTTAAAGCTGATTTTCAAAAGGAAAAACAACTTGGATTGGGTCTTCTTTTGGGGAAATCTGAATTTTTCCCCTGCTTGTTTTTTTTTTTTAACCCTAGAAATATCAGGAATATTAAGCCTTGTTCAAAATAATATCCAAGTTTTGGAAGGAAATATCAACCCTGCTGCTTCCAGGCATGAATTTGTTAGTCTCTAAGGTGCCACAAGGACTCTTTGTTTTTGCTGATACAGACAAACATGGCTACCACCCTGAAACCTGTCACCCCTAACAGAGGGGGGTCAGAAAGAAACTTCTCTTAGAGGCAGGTTATTCCATATCTGCCCACTGCAGAGCTGCTTGCACCTTCTCGGGCTGAGCCAGTATGGTCATCTCGATCAGTGGTGGGGTGTATTCCCTACACAAGGGATGAAAGGGTTAAAGTGAGCCTGCAAGCCAACTAACACACAGCTGCTTAATTGAAGATGAAGCCCAGCTGGGAAGGGGCTGAGCGAGGACTATACACCGGGAAAGAGTGGCACAGAAATGGGGCTGGAGGGAAAGTGAGAGGAACCTTACAAGCAGTGTTGGGGATGAGAGTGGGTCAAGGAGAAAGACTGGGGGATAGACAGATGGAGAGTTGCTAATCATGGGGTCCTTGCCGGAGTAGAGAAGGCTGGCAAGCAGCCAGGGTGTAGTGATGTCATTTACTATGGAACAAGGGGGGCAATTGCCACACCCAGACTTTTCATAGGCCTATCTTCTCCATTATGTCCATATTTTGGGTGCCCCCCAGCTGACCTTGCAGGATGTAATATAATCACATATGATATTCTCTATGTTAATGCAACTTTGAGCTGTGCCCTGCCCCTGTGCCCTCCCCTCCTCCCCAAATTTTTCTGAAATGATCTAGGGTGGAGCAGGCTCTGGTGATTTGCCCTGAAAAGAGAGCAGGGGCTGAACTGCTAGGGAGCAACCCGGGAGGCGTTTAACTGGGGAATAGAGGAGGGGAAGCTGGAGAGGGATGCAAGGTCAAGCCCAAGGAAGGTGGCAGTAGGTTTAAATACACTTGTTCGTTTGTGATTTTATTGGGAGATTCCAGGGGAGGGCTCTGTGAGTCCCAACACTGACAGTTGGGTGAACCTAGAGCGGTTGTGGGGGAGAGGGCTTGAGAAAGGCCCAGTAGGAAGAAGTCTGGTGGCATGAACCTTGGGTGCCTGTCCTGGGGTCCTTTGATTGGAGCCCAGTGGAGGAGGTTGGAGGGCTGGATTCCCCTGTTAGCTGGTCGTGTGGGGCCCTGAGAGGGGGAGTTAATGGAGAGCCCCGAGAGAAGGGTGTGATGACCATGAGGCCCAGAATCTGGCTCAAGCCCCTTTTAAAAAGAACATTTGGACTTTTAGTTGTGAGACTGGGGTGGGACTGAATCGTGACTCTGCCAGAGGGCTGAGTTATGGGAAGAGAGACCACTGCAAGGCGGGAACAGCTGTCAGCAGAGGGAGCCAGATGGAGAAAAGCCTACTATGCCAACGCCCAGCCACGAGAGAGTATGCTATCGGTGAGTGCACTCTCCTTTGCTATCTTTTGCAGGGGGTCTTAGCTGGAAATATGGACTGAGAGCTCTCTCAATCCCTAAGCACGTCTTTAACAAGGATCTTTCCCTTAAGAGTCTCTCAGGCATTAGCATTAAAGAGATAATCACCAGGAAACATAAGGGTTAAAGGAGCCAGAGTCAAGAATCACTCCCTCTCTTGGTTAGTTGAATTTCACTTGCATGGCTTTTCTGATGTCATAACCCTATTGAATTTGGTCCTCCATAGAGTCTTGTTTTCTAATAGAAAAAAATCCAAACCCATCCCTGACTTTTTCTGGCCTTCTCCATCCAATATGAAGAAGCACAAAAGGCACAAACCATGACTTCCCCAGACCCCACTTTCTCTGCTCAGCTGTCACGTTCCAGCCATCCCAGAACCTCTTGCCTCTGTTCCATCTGGTTCTTCCAGGGCCCAGTGATGATTAAGCCTAGTCCTATTTTAAACAAAAAAAAATCTCCCAATTATGCTTCACGCTGATTCAATAGCTAGTCTAGGCTTCAGAGAGACAATCCTGGAATCTTCTTGCATAGATGGTGGTCGTGCCTAGGAGCCCCAGTCATGAACCACGTGCTGTACAACCTCAGAACAAAGGGGTGGTCCCTGCCCCAAGAGATTGCAATCACTTGGGCTGAGCAGCGTTCTTGGGAACTTTGACCCCCACTTCCAATAGGCGATGAACACCCTTGATTTTCAGTGAGGTCAATGGACACTGCAGTACTCAGCCCTTTTCCTTTCTCATGTGCCCAGGGATAAAGTGATCTTGGGTTTGTTTGCTCCTGAGATGGCATTGCTGCAGAGAGAGGCTTGTTCCCGCAGGGCTGTATTTCTCACTTCAGAGTAGTTCAGGAGGTTGCAAACTCACTGAGTATTTTTTCCTAAACAGAGAGCACGGCCTTGGGTTGCTGAACAAAGATCTCAAGCTATTTCAATTACTCTGGCAGCATGGCGGTGGTTTCCTGGCGGGGGCTGGTAGGTGCTGTGCTGGAACGTGCTTGTAACTCAATGGCACAACGTGCTGGGGTTTTTGTGTAGCACATCAAAGGCAGCTTGCAGCTAGTGTGGAAGGGAAGCTGAGGAAGTAAACTGGTGTTAACGTTATGGACCATCCATCCAGTTGTTCAGAGCAAGCTCCACTCACAAGGGGAGGCCTGACTGAGCCATGGTGAGGCTTTCCCCTTCCCTTTCGTCCTGCCAGATAATGTCATTGGTTTTATGTAACTTTCCAAACAAAAAGGATGTGCCTCCTTCAGATATCCCTGCAACTCCCATAACAC
This sequence comes from Trachemys scripta elegans, assembly GCF_013100865.1. Lineage (NCBI taxonomy): Eukaryota > Metazoa > Chordata > Testudines > Emydidae > Trachemys > Trachemys scripta. The sequence goes on from NC_048299.1 coordinate 152,249,979, forward strand.
GAGATACCACCCCGTCCTTTCAAAGTGCCAGGCAAGATGCTGAAATCTTCATTGTTCCAAAAGGAAGACATGGCCAAGGAAGCCAATGTCGCTGGGTTTTTAGTCTTGACTGACTGGCTGCTGCGAAACATTCCATGTGCCCGAGTGCAGGCAAAATATGAAATTAAAGAACCGTTTAGCTTAAGTTTGGTGCTATGTGTTGTAAATAAAGACCCTGATTAGCAAGTGAAAGAAGGCCTTGAAAATAATGAGTGATCAAGCCAGAAGGGATGGAGTAGGGAGGATGCCTGGCTCACATAATTGAGATAAGGGGAAGGTTTGAAAAAGAAGGTCTCTGAGGTGACTTCAGGCCTTTTTAAATAAGACAAAAGGAGCCAACATGGACCTTCCCACCCCACCTACCAATGTTCTCTTAAAAGTAAAGGCTATGTGAACCCAGGCGCAATGGAAAAACTGTTGGACAGCAACCAGGAGGGGAGGAAAGGCCTTGGGAAGAAAAGAGGCTGTGGTTTTTATCTGGATTAAGATGGAAACTAGGGGTAAATTGTCTCAAATTGGTTTGTAGCTGAAGTCAGTAATTAGCAATGACATCATTTGTTAGTTAAAGGCTCTAAAAAGAGTTATGACTTTGAGGGTGCTTAGTCAAACCCTATCTGATCATACTGGCGCACACCAGGATGACAGGGTTTTCCCCCAGGTCTGGCCTAATTGTAAGTGTACTGATCACATGCTTAGGAATACTATATTACTGTATTGGACGTAGTGACTGCTTATGTTTAAGCTGTTAGGCATGTTTAGAGCTATTGTATAGCATGCCATTTGGCCTTTGGACTGAAAGGAATTTATGGTTAAATTAGTGTCTTTTCCCCCCATGTTAATAATATCTAATATTAATAGTTCCAACACCAAGTGGCTTGTACCCACTGTGCTGTCTGAATGCTCCAGTTGGGAGACACCTCTGTGATGTCAAACATTCTAGATCAGTGCTTCTCAAAGTCGGGCCGGTGCTCGTTCAGGGAAAGCCCCTGGCGGGTCCGGGTCAGTTTGTTTACCTGCCACGTCCGCAGGTTTGGCCAATCGCAGCTCCCACTGGCCGCTGTTCGCCGCTCCAGGCCAATGGGGGCTGCGGGAAGCGGCGCAGGCCGAGGGATGTGCTGGCTGCCATTCCCACAGCCCCCCACTGGCCTGAAGTGGCGAACCGCGGCCAGCGGGAGCCGCAATCGGCCGAACCTGCGGACGCGGCAGGTAAACAAACCGGCCCGGAGCCGCCAGGGGCTTTCCCTGAATGAGCGGTGGACCGGCTTTGAGAAGCACTATTCTAGGGTATCTAAGTCATGCACCCTCTCTGTGCTGCTGGCTATTCTGAGTACCACTAGGTACTACCCACCAGCAGTGCTGCCAAGCATTCCCCATTCAGCCAGGTGGAATGTATCTGTTGTGCAGCTGAACACCCCCCATGCATGTAGGTGTAATTATACCTTCTCTGACTCAGTTCCAGCCACACAGGTTGTACCGGCACTGCTAAATATTTATATCCGAGATCAGACTATATCTGCTGTACTGATGAATGTGCCAATTCCACTCAGGTAGCTCATACCTACTGTGCCGCTGAATGCATTGTAGCTTCTAGGCGGAACATATTTGTTGTGGGGCTGACGGCAGCAGGTTTAGGATGAAAAATCCTGGCAATATCCTCCGAAGCCTTGCTAAGCCTCTCTTCTTAAACAAACTGCTTTTTGTCAAAGCAGGGAGTCGGCATGAGGAACAAAGTGCTGACTGCCTGATGCAGCTGAGATAAACTGAAGGGAGTGTTCCTCTGATGTCACAAAGAGCAGGGATGGAAGGCACCCATTCTAGCTGCTAGGGAAGCATAGGAACATAGGGTCTGACCCCTGGCCCATCTAGTCCAGTGTCCAGTCTCTGACAGTGGCCACATACAAGAAACAAAGCAGATGTGGGGTAATCTGCCCCCCACAGAGGTCTCATAGTGATCTCTGAGTTAAAAGTTGGCTTCAGCCCTAAGTATGAGTTTTAAGATCCCTGCTGATATTTTTGTTTTCAATCATGATAATCCTGGATATTTTTTTCCATAGAAATGTCCAATTCCTCTTTGACTCTTAAGTTCTTGGCTTCAGTGACTTCCTGTGGCAGCGAGTTCCACAGTTTTTATTTGTTTTGGGTGTGCCACCTTTTAATTTTATTCAATGACCCTGTAGCGGGGTCATCACCCTGCTCCAGCCCTGAAGGGATTAAAAACAGCCCTGGGAAAGGGCTGTCCTGGGGAGCCAATAGGAAAAGGCTGGGAGGCAGCCAATCAGGGCCAGGCTAGGCCCTATAAAAGAGCTGCAGGACCAGAAGGCAGGGGAGTCTTAGGCTAGTTCTACACGGGGGGGAGGTCAACCTAAGATACGCACCTTGCGTATTTTAGGTCGACTTACCTGGCTGTGAGGACGGCAGCGAGTCGACCGCTTCCACCTCTCGCTGCGGTGGAGTTCTGGAGTCGACGGCAGAGCGATCGGGGATCGATTTTATTGCATCTACACTAGATGCGATAAATCGATCCCCGATAGATTGATCAGTACCCGCCGATCGGCGGGTAGCGAAGACATGCCCTTACTAGTCCTGGAGTGGGAAGGGCTAGCTGCCTGGGAGCAAGATACCTGAAGCGGAGCAGTGCTGGAGAAGGGCAAAGGGAGCTGGGGAGCTCTAGCGTGGTAAACCCCCAGGCTGCAGGCCTTGTTGAAGGGCTATGAAGGTACTGGGGCTGCAGAGGGCAGCCTGGCAATAGGCAAAGGCAGCAGGTCCTATCCCCTTGCCGATGATGAGTGGCCATTACAGACTGCAGTCTGCCCCAGGGAAAGGGGGCTAGATGACTGGCAGTAGCCACTGAGGCAAGGTGGGTTTAGAGGGTTGGGGGTTCCCCTGGGAGGGGAGATCCAGAGCGGGGGTACTGCGGAGGTCAGAACCCCAAAGTAAGGGGCACCGGGGTTCGGAAGGGACACAGGGGCCTGAGGCAAGTGAGACATCGGCCAGCAGAGGGCGCTCTGGGTGCTGGACAAGCTAATTCCCAAGAAGACCAGCAGGAGGCGCCGCGCCGGTGAGTCGTCGCTTCGCTACACACCCCTTGTCTTGTGTAATGAGCCTGGTGCCAAATTGCCCATCATAACTCCCTTTGTGAAACTTTGCAGCTTCCCTCTTGTTAAAAGAACGGGGGAAATATAACACCCCCCTCCTTCTTTCCCCAGAGCTAATGTAGCAGGAGACAAAGTGAGTGATTTTTTTATTTTATTTTTTAACTGTGTGGCTGTGATGCTACCATGGCGACTTCAACACTGCTCTATCTCAATGACAGACATCAAATCCTATGCAGGCAGTAAAGTGGAGTTTGGGCAAGGGACATATGCTTATTAGTCCCTTTAGAAGAACACTTTAGTGGCTGTATTTCAGCCATTCATGGAACACTGTGAAGCCACCCTGGCAAAGATGGTGAGTCTTAAGCCAAACTCTTGCAATAAATTCCTGATGTATGTTTTGGTGATTGGCAGGTGTGACCACAGCCCCTTCCTTTGGTGATGGGAGGGTTACCAGATTTTATAGAGCATGGATCTTATCACGGTTAGGTTATTTTCTTTTAATTGGCAGCATTGATTTCATTAGATTGATGGGACAAAGAGCATGTGATATGAGGGGAAGGATGTTTGCTCCCATGTCACAGGAGGACAAGTGATGTCACAGGAAAGGCAATAATATCAGACAGCATATCAAGAAGAAGGGAAGTGAAGTCACAAGGAAGAATGAGGTTGGACTGTATGTCACATGAAGGGATGGGAAGTTGACGTGTCACATAAAACTTTCTGGAACTGTCCTTTCTGAGGAGAGGCATGAATGGAAGGAACTCAAGCTGTGTGGAGCAGCTCTCCCTTCCACCGTGGCCTAGTCTCATCTCCTAGGGAGCTGGAAGAAGGCTAAAAGGCGGTTAGACTAGATGACCCTTGGGGGTCCCTTCTGACCCTATGATAAGACTCCCACATCTCGGGCTAATGTTTAGGCAGCTTTTCAAATCTCTCCCTCTGGTAATGGAAGCTTTTGTAGTGTGCAGTCCACTGAGAATCTCCCTCATAATTTCTCTCGCCCCTCTCTCTCTCTCATTCAAATTTTCACGTCTTGAGCCAGGCCCTGCAGTTCAGAGAAATCCTCTGAGGGAAGGGAAAATGCTCTGGCGTTTTTCAGCCGGTTTCAGCTTCAGCTCGGCTAGAAGAACAGAAATCTTCCTTCACCATTCTCGTTTGGATGCAGCTCTTAAAAGGCAGGGAAATGAGAGAGAGAGAGAGAGAGAGAGAGAGAGAACAGAAGACTTCTCTTCCAGTCTTCTTTATGAGCACAGCATGCATTTCCACCCCAATGCTTATAGTTATGCATTTGTATTCCAGTAGCACCTATAGACCACAACTGAGATCCGGGGCCCATTGTGCTGGGTGCTGCACAGACACATTAGAAGAAATAGTCCCTGCTCTGAACAGTTTACAATCGAAATAGGCAAGACAAAGGGTGGGAGGAAGCATTATTAGCCCCATTTCACAGCTGGAGAACTGAGGTCACGGGGAGAGATCACATCTCATTTTTGCACTTGAAAAAGGTGGTCAGCCCTTCCAAAAGGTTTGACGTGTGTACCCATCAGGTGCTGGGCTTTATGGAAAATCTGGCCATAAAGGTCACCATGGGAGCTGCCAGGTTCTGAATGTTTCTAAAAATCTGGCCCTTATTTAGGTACCTAAATGGGAACTGTGCTCCTCTGAAAACACAGCTCCAAATGTGGGTTCTGAGCCTTTGAAATTTGGACCCTGAGTTCTTCAAAATCTGATGCATGTGACTTGCCTGGGCCCAGGTTTTTTGAGTGCCCATGAAAAGCCTGACACACAGAACAGCCTCTCTCTTTTGATGGCCATCTCACACCCATCACTGTAGTCCCAAGGGCCAACCCCCCTTCTTTTCTATGGTCTCTGCTATCCCTTTGTTATGGCTACCTTGGATGCAGCGGCTCTTGCAGGTAAGAAGGAGAAATATCCATGCCTCTTCCTGCAAAGGGAGGCAGCTCCTTCGATCAAATAAACAAAATCCAACCAGTGATTATTTCATCTGCCACGGAGAGCGCTTAGCCTTGGCCTGACTCAAACAGTGAGGGCAATACTGGTGACAGCCGACGACCTTTGCAACATGCAGAGGTACTTAAAATAGATGGAATGGCACCTTTGCCCCCTTCTAATTAACTTGATGTTATCATTCAGACTTTAATAAGCACCCCAGAGCCAGCATGCTGAGACAGGTGCCCTCTTGCCCCCCTGTTCTTAATTCTCTATTACATAAGTTATCACCTTGGGGCTCTCTTGACACTTCTCGCTTTCCTGTGAGCAGATACTTTTGCCTCATTAACAATTCCAAGCTGCTTCACTTCCCAGGAACTGTTTTCCATTGTGCTGTGTTTAATTTTAAAGACACAATAATAGCCTTTTGCATGGGCATGGTGTTTTTTCCAGCCCCAGGCCTCAAACTGCTTTGCAAAAAGATAAATACCACTAACATTCCGGAAGGGGAGAAACTGAGGCCCAGCGAAGGGGAAGTAACTGGCCCAAAGCTATGCAGCAAGCTGATAACAGAGCTGGGGTCTAACCCATGAATCCTAACTCACAGGTCTCAGCTGGGTGGCACTGGCTAGTGCCATCTACAGCAGTGATGGAAGTCCCAAAGGACTTTGCACAATGAGCATATGCTATATCTATTTCTTCTTTGGCTGACATGGGATTCTGGTGCCCGCTGGGGAGAGCCCAGAGATGGACAGGATTTCAGGGTGTTGAATGGGCTTTCAGAGGGAGTTGCTGGGAGGCAGCCTGAGCTGAAGTGACTAGACAGAGTATTTTTTGTTTGTTTGTTTTTTTTAATATGGAGATATACCTATCTCATAGAGCTGGAAAGGACCTCAAAAGTTCATTGAGTCTAGCCCCCTGCCTTCACTAGCAGGACCAAGTACTGATTTTTTGCCCCAGATCCCTAAGTGGCCCCCTCAAGGATTGAACTCACAACCCTAGATTTAGCAGGCCAATGCTCAAACCACTGAGCTATTCCTCCCCAAGTTGGGCCCAGGCCCTTTAAAAGGGGGCTGGGACACACTCTGTTGGCATTGCTTGCCTTGCAATGGTAGCTAGAGGCCTCAGCCAAGAGGCCAGAGAGCTATTAGGCCAGGTGCTGCAGTAAGAGACTGTCCTTGCCCTGGGAAACTTGTAGTCTATATAGAGAAGGTGGGGGGGGGGGCTAAGAACAGACTATTCTCCCCCATTTTATGCACAAGGAACCAAGGCACAGAATTATTGAGGGTTTGATTCTGCAAAGTGCTGGATAGCCTCCCAGGAGTAAGAACACCCCTAAGAGCCTGATTTCCAGCCGTTCAGCGCCCTGGGAGCTGAGCAGAGCTGGTCAGGAGAAGGGTTTTTTTCCCCCCACAGACAATTTCAAGTTTTCGCCAGCAATTTCTAACATTTCATCACCCCTTTTCCCCCACCAAAATAAATAAATCCAATAGTTTTTGACTGAAAACATCACCCCGCACATTCTTGTGCTGTTTTGAATAATCAAAAACTTTCAGGCAAACAGGCACTTTCCATGGAACTGGTCATTTTGTCAAAAATAAATAAATAAATAAATAAATCCATTGAAGAATTTTTGAGGGAGGTGTTTCCACCAGCCCTACAGCTGAGCTCTTTGGGGAGAAAAACATGGCCCCACTTGACCTGGCCACACCAGTTCAGCTTGCAGCTTACTTTATGATCCCTGTGGAAGTCCAGCAGCAGCAGGGTTAAAGAGACCAAATGGAAGAAGTAGCTCATTTTGTTTAAGAGGAAAATAAAAAAAATCAGAGCTCACTTCTTTAGGTAGGTAATTGCGAAAGGGCTTCACAGGCCAGGCTGTGGTGCTTGTTAGAAATCACCATGCCCATTACACGTGAGCTCAACAGCTGCCTGTCCAAATGAGGAAGGAAATAGATCCAATCTCGGGAGGACGATGAAACTGAAAGATTCTAACGTGCGCAGAGAACAAACAGAACTTCATAAAATCGCTTATTGCGCCAAACTGCTTCCCTTATGGTAATTGTCTCTCAGCCTCCACCATCTGTGGGCAGGAGGGGAAGCAGTGGGAAAGAAAGGGAGAGATTGCAAACCTTGAAGAGATTTAAAGAAAAAGCAAGACCTGTGGTTACTTGTAAACAGCAGCTCCACGCAGGTGCCATGATGATAGGTATGGCATATAAAATAAGTAGAACTTACATAGGGCAAATTCTGTCACTCTTACTTATGCTATTATTTGTTACAGTAGCACCCAGAGACCTCAACCAGCAACAGGGTCCCATTTTGTTTGGTGCTGTATGGACACACAGTAAAAGGCAGGCCCAAAAATCTTTATCATTTAAATAGACAAGACAAAGGGTGAGAGAAGGGAAGTATTGTTATCCCAGAGTGGGGATAGGAAGTGGGGAAGGGAGAGATTAATTACTTGCCCAAGGTATCACAGGGAAGCTGTGGCAGAGCTGGGAACTGGACTCAGATCTCCTGAGTTCCAGCCATGTACCTTAGCTCCCAGGCCAACCTCTCGCCAATGTAGCCCACGCTTCAGTGATCTGCAGTGCTTCCCTGAGATCTTTTAGTTACAAAGTGGAAGAGCAGCTCCATCTCCTGGGTCTGGTATGAGCAATATTTCACATCCCGGCTGCACTTGGACAACTGATATACCTAGCAAGCCCATTCCCTTTTTTCCTGGATCTCTTGCACACCTGTCTCCAGCTGTGGCTAGCTCAGATATTAACTAATAACTTCTTCTCCAGGATCCTCCAGCATCAGATAGCCAGCTCTCTTGGCACTGGCCAATTTGCGTTCCCACAAAGAGACAGCTGTGCTGCAGCTGCTAAGTTCCCAATAGCCTTGTTTTGGTTTGCGCTCCTTGGGCCTGTGCCAACCAGCGTTACATCCCATAGGGAGGTTGTGCAGGCTCTGCGCTCCTGGCATGGGAACACACTCCCACATGAGGCAGTGAAAGGTGTAAAGGCACTATGCAGAGATACCAGCCGGGCTCCGAGCACCTCTTCAGTGATCGACTGCAGCACATTGGTTGGGGGCAGAATTGGGGTCAGCGAGCTCCCAGGGATGTGTGGTGTTTGTGCCACCAGCGGGACTTGGTTGGCTGTGTGGTATGGACTAAAGTATCAGGGGGTAGCCGTGTTAGTCTGACTCTACAAAAACAACAAGGAGTCTGGTAGCACCTTAAAGACTAACAGATTTATTTGGGCATAAGCTTTCGTGAGTAAAAACCTTAGTACTGTGGCCAGTTGAGTGTATCAACTACAGCTGCTGTGAGGATGCTCTAACTTAAGTCAGGCGGTGGTGAGACACCCCTTGTAGAGGAGCAGACTCACCCCTGTGGCACCTCCTGCTGGTTACTTCGGGAATTAGCTCTTCCAGCATCCGTAGCGCCCCCTGCAGGCTAGTGATCAGCCTTGCCTGTGGCCCCCTGTCCCTCCCAGGACGCTGGTGCCCTTGTACTTGGGGTGCTGCCCCTTGGTAGTAACCCCTGAGTCTTAGGGTCTTCCCTCCCTGGGGAACCCCCACCCACTACCCCCACTTCACCTCAGTCTTGGCTACTGCCCAGTCTCCATCTAGCCCCCATTCACTGGGGCAGACTGCAGTATCAGCCACTCATCACAGGCAAAGTGGTTCCAACCTGCTGCCTCTGCCTACCCATGGGCTGCCCCCTGCAAGCCCAATACCTAGGTGGACCTAGGACCAGGCCCTGCAGCCTGGGGAGTTGCTGGCCAAGGGCTTCCCTGCCCCCAAGGCCTTTCCCCAGCCCTGCTCCACTCTAGGCACTTAGTTAAGCTCCCTGCAGCCAAGCCCTTCTCTCTCTGAACACAGAGAGAGACTATCCTGGGCCTCTGGCTCACAGCCATTTTATACAGGCCAGCTGGGGCCTGATTGGGGCATGGCCCAGCTGCAGCCACTTCCCCAATCAGCCCAGCTTTTAGAGCTGCAGCCCTCAGCAGGGCTGCTTTTAACCCCTGCAGCCCTCTTTCAGGGCTGGTTTCAAGCCCTTCAGGGCAGGAGTGGGTGTCCACCCTGCTACACCCCCCCACTGCCAGCCACTTCCATGATGTGGGAAGGCACAAACGTGCCACTTCTGTGTGTCCCATTTCCTGTACTGGAATGGAGCTTGGCTAGCACTGAGAATTAGCCCCTGGGCGGCATGGGCTGCATGAGTCCAGCTGGGAGCTGAAAAGCCAGGTGGAACCATATGGTATGTCTGTATCCAACAGCATCCTCTCTCTAGTCATCACAGCCGAGTCCTGCCTCTCCTCTATGTGCTTGATTTTTTTTTTTTCTGGCCCTGGGGGCCAAGTAACCCAGCCAAGATTTCACCAGGACAAAGGCTGTTTCGCATGCCTGTCTGGAGATGCATGAAGCAGGAGCCGTTGAATGGGATAAGAGGCCAATGGGAAAGTAAACTCTGGGAGAGGAGGAAGGAAATAACAAGAGGCTCCATCTCATTGTCTTATTATGGGAAAGACCCCTCCTCCTGTCCCTCAATTGCTTTGTACCCATAAGCCAGCTGTAATTAGAGGAAGGAATAGGGCACATACAGCTCCATGGACATAATGGCCACTGCTTAATGTAATTGAAGGGAGCTGGGTGGATTTAGTCAGTGCCACAATGGGAACAGGGCCTTTATGCATCAAACAGGTCATGAAAGGGAAGAGCAGCAGCTTATAGCTCAGAGCGGGGCCTGTGGATTTAAGCATGATGGCACATAGCAGGCACTTTATTAGGGGGAAGGAGTCTCTCTAATGCCAGGTTAACTGGAGTCTATTCTGGATAATCCCAGGGGATAATGCCTGGGCGAAGCCATCATTTGTCTGATGAGGTCCTGGAGGAGGCGGAATCGATTTCTTTGCTTATCTTTAATATTATGAATGGAGCTCAGAGGACTAGTACAGGTCCCAAGGCCTCCGGAGGCCCAGGGATTTAAAGGATTTGGGGAGAGCTGAGTGTGCAGTTCTGGTGTTATTAGCTGGAGTTTTGAAAGATGGGTTGAATTAGTGTTTTATTGGGATGGTAGCTCAGGCTGGAGCAAAGCGCAGGGTTGGGTGAGCTATCCCCGCCGCAGCTCTGGCAATGAATAAGCTGTGTATGCAAGACGCTAGCAAAGGACTTGTCCTCACCATTCCCAGCTCCAAGCAGTGTTGTTAGCTCGCTCGCTTTAGCCGGTGCACCTGAGAATAAGGGTGGCCCAATGGATGGTGCACTGGGCTTGGAATTGGAACAACTGGGGCCTATTCCTGGCTTCAATGTGTGACTTTGGTCAAGCCACTTCCCTCCCTGTGTTTGTTTCCCTTCCTACCTTTTGTGTATTTAGACTATAAGTTCACGGGGCAGGACCTGTCTCTCTGTGGATATATGCACACTATAATTGCGGTGTGTGACTGCAGGGGGTGCAGACTTCCCAGAACTAGCTTTAATCGAGCTATTGCGAGTACCAATAGCAGTGAAGCCACGGCAGCACGGGCTGCGTAAGCCTGAGTAATCACAGAGGGCTTAGACCATGCTGAAATCCATGCTGCTGAAGTCCATGCTAGTGTAGCACATCAGTGCACAAGCTAGCTAGATTAACGCTAACTCAGGTACGGCTATATGTGCTGCATTTATACCCCCTGCTTGTAGTGTGGACACACCCCATATGAGGCTTGTAGAGCACTTGTATTCAGGCTCTTCCCTAGCACAATGGGACCCTCATCTCAGCTGACATTACGGTAATACAAGTCACAGATATTACCCAACCAAGTATATAAAGCCTAGGATAGGAGCCATCCTATCTGCACCCCCAGGCCCAACTGGACATAATACTTAGTCCTGCCTTGAGTGCAGGGGACTGGACTAGATGACCTCTCAAGGTCCCTTCCAGTTCTATGATTCTAACTGTGCCCTTTGGTGCAATATTCATTGTGCCTTCAGGATGGCCAACCCCAAATGTTCAAAAACCAGGAGTCAGCCCCCTTCCCTGTCCCCAAATAATGAGACTTACAAATATATATTTCAACGTGCCTTCTCTTTTGTGAGCCACTTTTCCAGTTTTTCTATGCAACTCTGGCTAGAAACTGGAGCTGGTTGGACATCAGAATTTCAGTGTCCTAGGAAATTGACTAGCTGCTGTTGGTTTTTTTTGTTCTGAATTGGAACAAGCTGAATTTTTCAAATTCTTCCACAAAACAAACGTTTTGGTTCAGGACCCCATCAAAACGCTTTGTTTTGATAATGTAGAATAGTTTTATTTGATGACGTCAAAACATTTCATTTCTAAAAGTCAAAATGTTTCGACTAGCATTTCAATTAGTTTCACTTTGACTTTATCATATTTCATATATATTAAAATATAAACGGCAATATCACCTCATTTCGCTTATTGACTCCTTTTCTCATTTAGATGGGGTCAGAGGTGCCATAGTGTGTGTTTGTACGTCTTGGAGCGCCAGACCTTTGCTCTTCATGCTTCTCATGACAGTCTTCCTATCGCATTGGTGTACATTTCTATCTGAAATGTAATATAATATAAAATAAATATTTTAGTATAAAAGTCAAAATGAAATATTTTGGAACAATCAAGTCAAAATGAAACATCTTTATCTTATTGACACAAAATGTTTTAACATTCTGAACATGAAAGACGAAAAGTGAAATGATTTTTTTCAGCTTTTTCCCCTTGAAAACTTCATGGAAATCAATGTTCCCCTGAACCATTTTCAATTCTGACAGAACTGCGATATTTAATGGCAGACTGTTGTCAAATTTTCTTTGACCAGCTCTATGAGAAACATTCTTGGTGTTTCAAAGAGACCTGAGATTGTCCTGTAATGACATGACTGCAGGAACTGGGGAATTAAAAGAAACTCCAGAAATTGAGATTGGGCAACACTACACCTTTGTAACTGTGACTATTTGCCTAATCTTAACTAACCCCCAAATCCAGGATTTACTCAGTGAATTCAAACTGTACCCCTAAATCTTTGCATCCAATTAGGGAAGCAGCTAACGAGTTCTGGGCTGTAGCTCGCACAGGGCAGGTTGTTGTGTAGGTAATTGCAGAAACTTTCCTCAGTTCAGTCTTTTCCCCAGAAGGCCCCTCTTTCTCCTCTGGTCTGTAGAAGCTGCTGCATTTCTCTCAATTAACTCCTTGGCTGGCGTCGTTCCAGTAACAGTTAGCAGCGTTCACAGGACTCCCGTGTCCTGCGTTACAGCTTCCTAATATAATTACCACAGCCAATTAACAATGAATTAAATCAAGGGGAAGGGGGTGGCGGGGGATAAAATTGTGTACAACCGCAAAAGGTCAGGACCATGAGTGTCTGATGAGAGGTATTTCTCAGAGCTAATTCAGGGCTTCTATCCTTCCCGTTCAAATATGGGAAAGGGACGATCCCAAGGGGTAAGGCTGTGAAATCAACTTGGAATACAAGACTGAGGGGAAAGGCCAAAAGGCATTGTGAGACAGCCCAAGAATCCTGGCAGAGATTTCCTATGGGGGGTGACGTCATGAATTTAGCGCTGGCATGGCAGTCTGCTCACTGCAAGGGAAGATAAGGCAGTAAAGGATCACAGCTGGGCTCTGGTGCTCACCGAAGCAGCCTGAGTGCATGGAAAGGAGAACTAGAACTGGATTTCTGTGACCTGTGCCTCTGGTACAAGCCCTGGGAAGGGGAGAACCTGGAATAGTTGGTCTGATATAATTTGGTAGTCCTAAATAGAGCCCTGTGCGGACCTGTTTTTAATCCTGTTCCCATCCCTCTCCAGCTATTATGGTCAGGGCCGCCCCAAGCAGCCAAAAAAAAAAGCCGCGATCGCGATCTGCGGCGACAATTCGGCGGGAGGTCCTTTGCTCCCAGCGGGAGTGAGGGACCGTCCGCCGAATTGCCGCCGAATACCTGGACGTGCTGCCGCTCTCTGGAGCGGCTGCCCCAAGCACCTGCTTGCCAGGCTGGTGCCTGGAGCCGGCCCTGATTATAGTGGTAGCTTTCAGAGTAGCAGCCGTGTTAGTCTGTATCCGCAAAAAGAACAGGAGTACTTGTGGCACCTTAGAGACTAACAAATGTATTTGAGCATAAGCTTTCGTGGGCTACAGCCCACTTCTTCGAATGCATAGAATGGAACAGACAGACAGAAGATATTTATACATACAGAGAACATGAAAAGGTGAAAGTAGCCATGCCAACTGTAAGAGGCCAATCGATTGAGATGAGCTATCAGCAGGAGGAAAAAAAAATGGTGGTAGCAGGACCCATGGGATCCTAGTCCTGCTGCAGGGCTCTACACTGTCCCATGCAGGGATCTGTCCCTAAGTTCTCATAATGAACAGATACCATTGTGATGGGGGGCACACAGCCGTCCAGATTGGTAGAGAATATTCTACCTGTGTGGTTCGAAAAAGCTTTATGCTGTTGATATACTATTATTCTACTTAACTGCCAGGGGGCAAATTTGTCACGTACACATGGAAGATATATAGCACAGCTAGGCATAGTCCTAACTCAGGAAGTTCCTTCAAGAGAAAATGTAGCCAAACTCCAAACCTGGAGACAATGGAACTTTCTGTGCCTGCGTCCTGTAGATAACTAACTGCTTGGTTTGCAAAATAACGCAAGGGGGGAGCAAGTAGATGAACAATAAGGGGTCATAAGAGGGGCAGATATATGTAGCTTGCTAATTATGTACGCTAATGATGGCAAATTTTAACCAATTATGGAGCGATAGATTATCATAGTCAACTGCATATAATGCTTTGGTGTAAGTGTTTTCTTTGTTCTTGCTGACTTATGAGCTCGAACCCAATTGCAATTGAAATAAATGGATCGCCCCTCCCGGGTCTCCTTGCTTGATTAGCTGTGTCCGTCTCTCCTTATTCCTCAGCTGGAACGGACAGGAATTTCTATGACACTGTCAAGAAACACAGGAGGACCCTATGGTGCCAGAGAACACTTTAAAGCGCTGTAGCTGCCTGTATGTCCAATCGTGTGTACACACACACACACACACACACACACACAGTATATCACACAATGCATTAAAGCTTTCCAATGCTTATTACTGTACATAATTAAATCCATATGGAGAGAATTTTATATATGCACAGTCTGCCCTTTATGGCATCACTGGCTTTATGTATTATGGTAATTTTTAGAAAGCTGAGTTTTATCGGAGAAAAGCTAAACACTTTCTTCTAAGGTTATACACTGATTGCAATGCAGGGCTTGGTATTGAACCCAGCTTTTCCGAGTCCCAGTTTTTCTTACCACTTATTCAGAGGCTATTCCTGCCTTGGGGCTCACACAAGCCTTCCTTTCCTGCCACAATGGACTTCCTTTTGCCTTGATTCCCTCATGCCACCAGCAGAGAAAAAACTCTCCTCTTTCTAATCAGCTCAGAGCCGGGTTTTAATCATCATGCCCAAACCTCACATTGGGAAGGGGATTCATGAGATCTGACTGTAAGACCCAAGTTGTTGTACTTCTCACACTGACAAGTTTTTGGAGGACCCTTCAGAATAATAAAACCACTTTGAATTCTGAGAGGCATACAAACGCCTCTCCTCCTTGGCATTCATTAAGAACCTTGCTTGTTTGACTCTTGCTCCTAATTTGAGCAGAGGCTCTTCAGTTTTTAAGGCCCTGAAACCCCAGCAAATAGGAAGACAGCTGCTTTTTTCCCCCCACTGAGGTCTCCCCAAAGTATCAGTGTGGAGGACTGGGCTGGTACAGAGGGTGCCAGGTTTGAGGTTGAGATTTCAAAGGAGAAATCCCACTGAAATTAAATAAATGTTGGATGCCTAAGGCCTGGCCTATGCACAAGTTTTGCACCGATTTAACTAAAGCAGTTTATTGAAGTGGGAGCAACCCCTTGTGTAGACAGGTATAAATCGGTTTCTGAGAGCTTTATCTTGATTTAGCTTGTGCACTTCCAGGCACAAGCTAAACTGCTATAACAAGTTAAACTGCAGTGTCTATAATGAGGGGTTGCACCCATTTTACTAAACTGGTCTCTAAACTGATTTAATTAAATAGGTGCAATTTTTGGGTGTTGACAAGGACCAGCCCATTTAAGTGCTGCTGAAAATCCCAGTTTGTTTGGGTGTCAGGAGCTAATAGAACAGGAGTACTTGTGGCACCTTAGAGACTAACAAATTTATTAGAAAGCTTATGCTCTAATAAATTTGTTAGTCTCTAAGGTGCCACAAGTACTCCTGTTCTTTTTGCGGATACAGACTAACACGGCTGCTACTCTGAAACCTGAAAGGAGCTAATAGGTGATGGGGAAAACCTCAGGCACTTCAGACACTTCCCAGAATCTTTCCAAGATATCCTTAGGCTGTAGATCCCATGAGAAGAGACTCCTCTACTCTGGCTGGGTTAGAAATACACTCAGCACAGCCTTCCTTGCAATTATTTGACACTTCTGTATGCGGAGGCTGTGGGTGAGCATAGGTATCCACATGCTGTCTGTCTGGGGTGCTCATGGGGCACCCATCACCATGGTATCTAGGCTGCGGTGGGAATGCGTGTGATTACACATCTATCAGAAGGTGTGTATGTGACAGCCTGCAAGTGCCGCATGCGACTCTTGGTGCTCAGAGGCCGTGACGACTGAGGCATGCGGGCCTGATCCAAAGTCCACTGAACTCAATGGGTGTCTCTCCATTCAGTTCAATGGAGTCAGGGCAGGCTCTAGGATTTTT